>NC_026151.1:8513065-8630177 GCF_000512975.1 Sesamum indicum
AGATAGGGACAAAGGTTGCGCCTTTGGTTAGAAAAATGGTAGAGAGGAAGCGATAGATACATTAGGTTATCATGTGGTTCTAAATAGTGTCAAAAGGCACATTCTTTTTAGTGGTCAATGCGAAACAATTGAGTGTTTGGATCTCCTACTTCAATCTTTAAATTCCCTCACAGTTTTTAATGAAATGATGTTATTTTGGCAGGCACATTATCGAAAAACCAAATACAAACTCTAGAGCCATCAATCGTAATAGACGTGCATAGATAGATACATTATGCATTTTGTTCTTTACATACTTTTTAATGACAATGATATTGTTGATTTACGTGCAGGGTAATGCTAGTGAAGATGATCCCAAATGATACAGTCGTCAACTTGCTTCACAATAACACACTTGCTTTCATGACACACACAAGAGCCTTGCAATTTCTTTTCCGGAACATTGACATCCATTATATTTTGAACAAATTTGGGCTATTATAAATAAGAATACTTTGTTTGTAGTACTTTTTTCCTCTATTTTATATTAAAATGATACAGTCGTCAACTTGCTTCACAATAACACAGTGGCTTTCATGACACACACAAGAGCCTTGCGGTTTCTTTTCCGGAACATCGACATCCATTACTTTGTTTGTAGTACTTTTGGTCTTCAGTGGAAAAGGCCTTTGTTTAGGCTTTTATGTATTAAAATTACCTATTGCAATTCCTTCAGTTTTTAATGCGACGCAACACCAGTTACACTTATTACTACTTCTATTCTCTACTACATGTCCTAATCATAGTCTTGTGATATACAATACTTAAATAGAACTATTTTTATGCATTCCAAAAGAGCACTCGGCTTCCAGTATAGCTCCACTTCATTAATCAGAGCAATGCTCTTAGTTCTCAACTTGTATAGTTTCATTATTCTTTTCCTCTCTAATTTGTTTTTCAAATATTCTCATAAACAACATTTGTAATTTTGCTATTTAAAACTAGAACCTAGAGGTCTCAGATTACGAAGCTCTTTAATACATTCAATTAGAGGGTGCAGATATACTCTCAAGGAGAGAAATCGAAAATAGACTGAGTTGCCGCAATGTAAATTGTATAATTCCTTAGGATGCATACAGATATGTTGCATCATCGTTGCTGATACCAGTCACATCTGCTACAGCTCCAATCTAAATGCAATGAAAATGCGAGTGAATCGATCCGAGAATGCGCAAGTGGAAGCTGTAAATAAAATTACGTAAATTAAAAGCCGAACATAATAATACCATGATTCCAAGTGGTGTACCCTTGGAGTTCCAGGGTGTTCGATATAGTTAATTACAACAACAATAAAATTAAAAACGAGAAGTGCAAGAAACGTAAATCAAGAATTACCTTTAATTGATTTACTTTGAACCTCCTTCATTTGAGCCGTTTATGTGAGACTCCTTCATTTGAGCCGTTTACGTGAGACTTCAATGTTAAAGTCCTTGAAAGACGCGTCCACACCACACCGGAATATGAGATCCCTTAATTCAATTTTCTAGAAAAGAATTAAGAAGAAAAAGAATACACCTTGGAGAGGGGCGCCGGACGGATGTTCTAGGGTAGAAAAATTATTTTGTGTTGTGTGGTTTCATTAGTTATTTCAAGTAACTAATCTGCATATATATATATATATATATATACCTTGAATGGATGTACAATTTGTACAAAAGTCATAAATGTACAACAATCAAAAAAATTTGCAAAAGTAAATTGGATAAAACCTAATATAATGAATAATTTGAAAATAAATTAGCAAAAAGGGTGGTGGATTATCTCCCCTTTAGACGTCAACTCCGAACTACCTTGCATTCTTCACATTTTAAACTGGCCTCAAAATTCATAATTCCGTTACTTCCATGTTAGAATGTTGAGAATGTGAAGGTTTCATAGAAAATCACATACATTTTTGGATTTGAAGTATACAAAGAAAAATACAATGATTTAACCCTTTCTTGAATTTTAAAATATAGTTGAAATCGGTGGAGAATAACTGGATAGGGACAAAGATTGCGTCTTTGGTTAGAAAAATGGTAGAGAGGAAGAGACAGATACATTAGGTTGTCATGTGGTACTAGATAGTGTCAAAAAACACATTATTTTTAGCGGTCAATGTGAAAAAATTGAGTGTTTGAATTTCCTACTTCAATCTTTAAATTAACGAGATGATGTTATTTAGGCAAGCACATAATTGAGAAACCAAATACAAACTCTAGAACCGTCAATCATAATAGACGTGTATAGATAGATTGCATGCTATACGTTATGCATTTTGCTCTTTACATATCTTGAAATGATATTGATATTTGTTTGATTACGTGCAGGTAAATGCTAGTGAACATGACCAGTCAAGTGTTAGCCAAATGATGCAGTCGTCGAATTGAGGCACACAACACGACACAAGTAACTCGTTGCGCTGGATCCAAGAAAGTAGTAGTTGCAAGAAACAAGTAAAAGATAGTGTTGCACTATCCAAGTGTAGTTGATCTCGTTATGGCTGAGTTCACCACATCAATGAGGGTTCACGTAATTATTATGGATTAAGAAAGTGCGGAACCAAATAAAGCAATCCCTGAAATTCATAGTTGAATAGCAACCGAGGCGGCCTGTTGTTTAATCGATGAGGAGGAAGTCGTTCTGACGAGGGGGGAAAGAAAGGGGAAGTTTCTTCCCCTTGAGAAGAGGAAAGGGAGGTTTCTCCTTCGCCTCTGTAGTGGGGGATCCTCTGTCTTCAAAGTCATGAGGATAGAGCAGTTGATAAGGGAGTATTATATTCCTCCTTCCTTTGTACTCTACACCCTTTCCCCCGAGAGTCGTCCCCACCTTCCTCCCCTTAGTTGCTTAACCTTATTTTCTGCATAGTTTAAATCAGGCATTTGTTTCCCCATCCCCTCCTTTTACTCGATGTAGCACGTCTTTTTGGTGTTACTCTAAATCAGCTAGTCCCCAACTCCTTCAATCTTTTGGCTAATTTCTTCATGATTTTTCGTTTTCATCAATTTCCCAATTCTACCAGTATCTTTGCTCAGTGTTACTGTTTGAAAAGAGTGGAGACTGATTTTTTTGTGTTCATGCCTCGTCCTGGAATCTCCTTCCTGCCTTCCCCCCACCCCCCGAAAAATTGGAAGAATAGTTTTTTTTTTTGTCTTGCCTCTCGCCCTTGGTCTTTCCCTGATCATTGGATTCAGGACGTCCTTCCTCCTCTTCAAGTTGGGGAGAGGTCCATTGCATTGACCTCCATGTTGGACATATTGAACGACAACCTTTATGATTGTCAGTCCCTCATTGATGAAAGGCTGCTGGGCCATTTCGATTTAAGTCCTCGAGTGGAACCCTTGGGGGATTCCCTGGGTATTTTTGTTAATGATTTTTGTTCTTTTCTTTATTTATATGAGTTCTATATCATGATATTGCTTATCCTTTCTTGATGCAGAAAATATCATGTTCAGTAAGTTGATGCGGGACCACATTTTGGGGGTTCGGACTGGAGGGACTCCTCCTTCTCAATCTCTTAGAAGGACCCCGACTTCTAGTGAATCCAGGGGAAAATGCGCGGCCTCTCTAACTCCTGGTGCTACCCTAATGGGCTCTTCTAAGAGGGCAAAGTCAAATGCCATAGGATCTTCTCCCGCCAATTCTGCAAAACCTCCTTCAGGACCTCCACCCCCACCCTCTCTCAAGGATGAGGGGGGTGATCCTCAAGTACTCCTGCTCTTATTTTGCCTGCCTGCATACCCGTCAATCTTTGGATCAAGAGAGGGAGAGTAAAGCTCCATTGGTGGCCGAACTTATGAAAGGGGTGTTATCCCCAGGGGATAAGCACTTACTACCCTCCCTAATGAAGAAGGAACGGGAGGGGATAGCCTCCTCGTATATGCTTTAAGGTATGATGTCTTCAATTTTCCTTCCTTCTCTCGAGGAATGACCTCCTGACCCATTTCCTCCCTCCTTACAGTCTATCTCTATTTGCGAGGAGCTCTTCTCTATCCTCCCAGCACCTAACCTGATCCCCAAAGTAGGAAGTTCGAGGAAAAGTTAGAGCGTCTGAAGGCTGGGAATCTTAAGCTAAGGGAGTATAAGAAGGAAGCAATTTACTTCTTTTGCTAAAGAAGGAAGCAATTTACGCCTGTGGGGAAAATTTTTGAAAATCTAATGTGGTTTCTAGTCGGAACAATTTACTTCTTTTGCTTACTTTCCTCCATTGAAGATGGAGATGAGACAATTTATTTTTTCACTTTGATGGAACAAATTTGGCCCTGGCCTCGGTTTTTAGGCAATGGGTCTTGACGTGGTATCGACTTATCTTTCCTTCCATGTTTGTTGCTCTGCTTCTTTGATATGTGAGTACCCGTAGGCTTTGTCGTGGAGCATGGAACCTTACATCAAACTTTTGGGGCAGGGGTTCCCAATTTTTCTTGAAGGTGCCTCCAGGATATTTTAAGTAAGGGGGCTCCTTTTTACCTTTCTCTCTCTTTTTTGTTTCTTGCTGAACTATTTAAAAAGTACGCTACGAAACATATTTTACAAAAAAGAACACTGAAAAATAAATGAGGGCTTAAGGTGGAAGCCCCAGGTGGGTCCTTTCAACGGTGGAGGCCTGCATAAGCTTTGGTAGCGTTACTCTTGCATGCTTTTATGCCTCAATTCAACCAATGTGATACATCTAACCTTTCGAGAAAGATGCCTATCACATGTAAATTTAGTAAAGGGAGCCTTTATGGGAAGGCTAGTTGAAGGATATCCATAGAGAGGACAAATTTTAAGAGGGGTCATTCAGGAAACTCATTGTAGGATGTCCTACAGGAGGACATTTTTTAGGGAGAGTCCTTCAAGAGAACTTTATTGCAGGATGTGGGGTGTAGAATGAGGGTATTCTTCATCATAAGTAATACCTCTTGAGGTTATGAATGTCCCAAGGTCATGACAATGGTCGTCCTTCAGTATCTTCCAATTCATAAGCACCTCGTCCTATTATGGTTGTGACCTTGAAAGGCCCTTCCCAAGTGGGATCCATTTTTCCTACTGATTTTGATGCATCATAGTGTTTTTATACCTTTGAATCCAAATGAAGGCTTTGTCTCTCAATTCTTCGATGAGGTCTAGGTTTTCTCTTAGCAGGTTCGTATTATTTTATTCTAAAAATGGAGAATTCTGTAAGAGGGTACCCCTAACTCTGCAGGGATGATGGCTTCTGTCCCGTACACTATGGTGAAGGGGTTTTCTCCTGTGGACCCTCTAGGAGTTATGCGATATGCCCATAGGACACTCGTTAATTCTTTTGTCAAATTTCCCCCAACTCGCTCTAGGTGTCTTTTGATTCCTTGATAAGGATTCGATAGGTGATTTCTACTTGCTCATTGCCTTGGGGGTGGGCTACTGAAGTAAACCTTTATTTGATATCTAAACCCTTACGCCAATCTTGTATTATGTGGCCTTGGAACTGTCGATCGTTGTGTAAGATTATTTTTTGTGAGAGCCTAAAGCGGCAAATGATATTTTTTCATATGAATTTTCATTACTTCCATTTTTGTTATATAGGCGAGTAGCTTAGCTTCCACCCACTTGGTGAAGTAGTCAATAGCTTCTAGTAGAGACCTAAATTGGAGAACAAATCTTCCTTTTTTTTGTAAATTTATTCTTGGTTAATTCGTCGTGTTGGCTTTTCTTCATGAGCTTGTTTTGAAACTTTTTGTTGTTATACATTTAAAATTATTGTATGAATTTACAGAAATCATGTTGGTTCATATTAACATCTTATGTTTGCAGGTGTATCATAGAAAAATACTGAAAAATCTATATTATCCAACTATGAGTTATTTTATTTTGTGGAGTTTGAAAAATTAAATAGTATGCTAAAGTGTAGAGCGGTTGTCTAGATGCAAATCAATTTTTTTTAGAAGATTTCCTGAATTTTGTGAATAAACGTAATCTCAAACATTTGATAAATGTTTTTTAACGAACAAATTAATACTAGATATGAGAATTTTTTTAGTTTTATTGAGTAATTAACCATAGTATATTTCAAAAAGATTTGTTTTCTTTTTTATTCTTTTTACTAAAATTTGTTTTCTCTTGTCAAGTGCTTTATCAACTCATGTTTTCAAAATCAGTATGGAATGCACCAATTTCTCTAAGATAAATTTACAAAGTTTGAATATTTTGGTCAGTTTTAACAAGTATATAGAGGAATGATCTAGACATGCTCCTCAAAGCAGAACCGAGATCAATGGCCCTTTTGCATAAGAATCATACGAACGATAGCTGGAGGACCTATTGGGGGTGATTCTCACCATGCTAGAAAGTCTCGAGTAAGAGAAGTGCATGATATAACCTTCAAGGAGGTACTGGAGGTGGAGACGATGGAAGACATCCCCCTCATCCAGTTCGGATGAGCAGAACGATTAGGATCTAAAACTTTCCATAATGATGCTTTAGTCATCACTGCCACACTAGCCAATTATGAATTGGGGCAATTTTCATAGATTTCTAAAGCTCAGTTGATATGCTATTTGGGGAAGCTTGCATCCAGATGCAGTAGGGGGCTACCCCCTAAAGAATGTGAATACCTCCCTATATGCCTTCGCGGGGTAGCTAGTCCATTCGCATGGCACGACTTCACTCCCCTTGACCCTAGGGGTCGGGTCCACTCGGAAAACATGTTTCCTAAAGTTCCTGGTGGTGGATGTGGTATTCTTCGATGCATTGGGGACGAGACGACATGACATAATACGATCACGTATAGAAGTGCTGCCCTTCGTCTCGACAATATGGATCCTCTCAACAGCTCCCGTTCTTTTATGGGGTCCTATCAGGATAGAAAGGCCCAAGCATTTCCCCTCCCTCCAGAATCTCGAGGGGGAAAGAGAAAGAAGAAAAAAAGGAAGAATTTTTTTCTTTCATTTGAACGGCCTTATCTTGTATTGAAAGGTTTTTCGTGCTATAAACCACGTTGAGAAAGACCTGATCAACATATTCAAATCACACAAGCGAAAGCATCAACCGAGGTGTCGTGGTGTAGTTGGTTATCACGTCAGTCTAACACACTGAAGGTCTCCGGTTCGAGTCCGGGCGACGCCAATGTGGTTGCTGCTGGATATTTTTTGCTTTCAACGTTCTTGAGAAACAACAGTCAATTGCTTGTGTTGGTTTCGAGCAAAGTTAACGGTAATGTTAGCTTTTATGTGCAGTGGGATGCAGCAATAGGTGTCTGATGAGCGGTTCATATGACACGCATACTGCATTGTTCTTATATATACACCATGTGTATAAAATATTGCTTTAAAGGCACCCATGATGTAGATGTGAATTTATAATAAAAGATGTGCATTGTCAACTGTATATGGACTTTATCAACTTCACTTTGTTTTCTGCAAGAAATTTTCATGTCTGTTTAGCTTTTATAGCAGATTTTCCAGGTTTGCGTTTTCCTTTCAGCAATCCTCGTTCAACACTTGATTATATCATGAAACTAATACCACTGCTAATGTAGACACTTCTCAGAATATCATGACATCGACATAATCCGCACATCTACTGCGATGGTGAGATCACCAACAAATAATAATGTTCAAGTTTATCGGGAAAATTCATCCTCCTCGTCCTCAGGTGAGATGTGACAATGTCCAGAGTTTACGTTATCAGCTGATGAGGGATTAACGCGTCATCTCTTTCACCAAAGATTTTTAATTAAATGCTTCTCGTTGCTTCGTGGGTAGCTCTAGTTCGGGCTCAAATGCGGAGAGAGGACTGAAGTATTGATCAACCATGTCTTGAGATACATGTTCCAAGCTTGGAGGATCCCACTGCATTTTTCAACAAAATCAACAGCAAGAGAGATACCAGTCACAAGAGAGAGAGAGAGAGAGAGAGAGAGAGAGAGAGAGACTGTAAGGTTAAAGTCAGTTTACCTTGGGCGCAAGATCCTTATCCACCAGCTTCGCCCTAACACCCTAACAAGGGAAGACAGAAATGAAGTTGATTTTTCATGATGAAGAAGCCCAGAGTAGTGCTTATGAAACTGCATTTCAGAAACATTATACCTCACAAAAGTCACCAGATATCTGCCCTGATATGCCTTGGAGGCACATTCTATACTCACGAATAAGGCACTGATCAAGAGTTTGGAACCTACCTTCTCGTATC
The DNA here is from genome assembly GCF_000512975.1 of Sesamum indicum. Classification (NCBI taxonomy): domain Eukaryota; kingdom Viridiplantae; phylum Streptophyta; class Magnoliopsida; order Lamiales; family Pedaliaceae; genus Sesamum; species Sesamum indicum. The sequence goes on from NC_026151.1 coordinate 8,521,232, forward strand.
TGGACCATGAATTAATGCAATTTAGGTTGAGAGTGAAGAATTTGTTTAAGAAACCACCAAGGAAAATGTTAAAGGGACTTACAGATTTTAAAGAAACCTTCAAGCTCAATGGTGAAGCTTCTTTAAGTTTCTTCAAAGCTGACGTGCACCACACTTCATTTGTTTTAGCAGCCTCATTTTCCTAGGGAAGTTTATAGCCCAAAAATAGTCAGAATTGTGCCCATGGTGAATAGATAAAATACTTGCATGATCCAGTTAAAAAAAATGGCGTTGCTATCCAATATCTTAAGCGAGAACGTATCGCAGAATGAAATTTAAGAACACAAAAAGATCAGCAAGCTTGAGTTGGAGCAGATGTATATTATAGAAAGGCTGTTTATATTCCTCTCTCTTGAGCAGATTTGCGTCAGTCCTAGAGAACATGCAGTCCTATTAATGATTCTTCTTTAAACATCTAGTTTGGAATGTAGTGTATGGTTCAGATAAACACCTTAAATCCCATGCCCCGAGGAAAAGAACCAAAGAAACCAAAAAGATCTCGAAACCCTTCAGATTGCGACTCTTTAACCATGATATTGCTTACACCTAAAATTCACGAGCCATATATATTACGAAACCACAGGTAACAATGCCTTGATAGAACAAATTTAATGATAGACGAAAGGGAAAATATATCTCCTTACATGCCTTTATTCTTAATAGAAGTGATAATGTGTATACTTTATGATCTACCCAGTTCATCAAAAAGAATATGGAAAGAACAATAATCTATTCTTAGAACAAGTCCACTTGCAACACCTTAGCCATTTCAAGAAGTTTCCGCGGAAGGATGTTTTTAGATAATCTGCATTGTCCTAGAGCTGTAAACTGTAAATAATCACTATATGCTTACCAAAGATTCGATAATTTCTTCAACGGTATCTTGGCTGAAACATTTGTCAAGCGTATCAATCCTAACCAACCAGAGATTGTGACAATCAGCTAGAGTATTTAACAAGAATAATTGATAACGTAATATTATTTGAAGGTATTTTCAGTACATCTAATCAGCCATCAATGGTGCATTAATTTGGCCTCTTAGCTCAAAGAGATGACTGGAGACTTTTGAAACTTAACATAACCTGAAAAATATATTGATTTGATTATGAATAGTGTCAAAGGAAGCAAATTTACATCTTCCTCTTGTGTCAATATAATTTGGTTCTCTTTTGGTGAAATCAACTCCCACAACCAAAGATATTGGTAACAATTGTTTTTACTTCAGAATGCTAGATCTCTTCTTCCTCAGGCCTTTTCTGGTTATCCTATGTGCTCAGTGCAGTAAGTCCTCTATCTGAAATTTAAACTGAAAAATGCAAGTAAAGTTCATCTCATTCACAGTGGTAAAATTTACACTAATAGATTGCATTCATTAAAGCATGCATCTATCATCAAATAACAATGCAAGTTAATAAATCAGACAAACTGATTGTATTCAGTCTGGTTCAAATGATAGTATATAGCACATTAGCATCAGGATAGATGTATCTCACTTGAAGAATTCAACTCAGAGGTTTACAAAAAAGCATAGAGGTGAAACAGAATTATTCTAAGTAGTAATGAATAAAGAGCTAGCTACTTGGCAAGCCTATATAGTGATCCAGAAGAAATTTCAGACTCAGTCGTCCTGGTATTGCCCTTATTTGATTAGTTTCTTGGTTTAGTAAATGAAAATAATGGCGAAGTGCATCAAAATTACTGTATCTTCCTAGTTTGCCTCACCAGAGAAACCTTCGATACTACATATCCGGATTAGTTTAAGGAACTCTTAAACTTAAAAGTAAGTTTCCAGCCAGCAAAGCCCATTACCTGTGGATAACACTAGACTGCTCTGGATGAACAGTATCTCCATGGTTTCCTAAAGAAGTTTCAATGACAGAGGGATCATCAGTTACCAAGTTTCCAAGCTGTTCTTCAACCAAAGGAAGTTTCTGCAAGGATGATGGATGACAAAAGATATGTTATAATTCCAAAAAATGTGCAGCTGGTAACAAAAGGAACAGAATGATCCAAAAGAAAAAAAAGAAAATCAGTAGGAAAGACCGTGATTTGAGAAAAATGAGTAGCAAGCCCACAGGATAACATTTCTGCTCCATTCAGTTTCTCCCCCGTCAGAGCCAGGTACTCCCCTGGGATTAGATAATAGATATTTCAGCTAAGAAATCTTGCTAATGCATATACGAACCAGTATAATCATTTCCTTGGAAAACTTCCCATCTAGATAAAAGATGATATGAAGTTCACGGATGAACGAAAAGGGACCCCAAGTAAAATTAAACAGAAGAAGTTACTAAAGGAATAAGCCCAACAACTACCAGTACTTCTTAAGACTTTATCGTATAAACAGAAATCTTGACAACAAAAAAGGCTGGGAAAAAGAAAAATGAGATGATACGAGCACAAATGAACAATTAAATAACCAAAGCAAACATTAGCTTCTATGGTGTGATCTTCTGATGATTCTACCGCAAGAAACAAATTTGTTATTAATTAAACAACAATATCAACAAATTACTTTTGGCTTGACTTGCTACAACGCAAATTCAGACAAGAATTCAGGTAATTCCTAAGTACATTGACAAAACCCAAAGCAGAAATTGCATGGTCATGAGTTAAAAGAATCAGAACAAGGCATAGTGAGAAACAAATAAAACATATACAACATTTACCCAAATGGCCAGGAAGATGGGATAGGTAAAAGGATGCCCCAGCGTCCGGATGAAAGCCAATTAATGTCTCGGGCGTGGCAAAAATCTGCAGTTATTGGAACCAGTCTACCTCAAGGTCTGAAGAAAGTAAAAGTTTCATGCATCTATGAGCAGAAATGAACAAGCAGTTTCACAAAAACCCAAGAGAGATAAGACACTTTATCAATATCACATAGACATGCCGAAGCCCCTCATGCCTGTATGCCGCAATGAAAATAAACATAAAATGATGACAGGAGACTAGCCCAGCCCACAAACCAGACAGTAATGCAGATTACTGAAATGAACCAGAACTCCAACTTCAAGTACAGATATTTTCAAAAAAGTTACAGGGTAACTGTAAGAAGATGTATGCTGCAGCCAGCAGAACTAGGATTGATTTTGTTTCTACCAAATAAAACAGTACTCCAAAAGACGTCTTTTAAGTTCTCAGGTACAATTTGTTTGTCATTAATAAATAGTATAGAGCTGTAAACAAGTCGAATCGAGTCGAAGAGTTCTCAAGAAACAGCTCAATTTTAGCAAAAGCAGCACTAGGGGGTCGAGTTAATTGGTTGAAAGGCCTGAAGGAGAACGTTGTTTTGGGGTGGTATGATACCCATTGGTATCGGATTGAAAGGACTAGTGCCCCTTTCAAAACAACATAACAAGGGCCCTTAGGACAAAAAAAAAGGAAAAAAAAATTAACTGGGGGGGATAAAAAAGATATTTTATTTTACCACAGAAAATTAACTTTTCTTTTCTAAAGACGCATTATTGTTAGAGCTTGTTTGAATTACAATCGAACTTGAAAAATTGCCTTTGAGCTTGGTTTAATTAATAATCAAATAGAGCTTAAACGAGCTTTAGTTAAATCAGACGCTAGTTGAGCTCAAGTAGTTTGATGTTTTCAAATATATTTTATTATTTTCTTGTTAATTGAATCAAGCTCAAGGCGAACTTGAAAGTTTATGAAACGAAAAATTAATTTCAAGTTTAGTTTGTCAAATTAACGAATCAGGTTCAAACAGGCTTTTACAATCAATCTCAAATTAACGAATTATTTTTCAACTATTTTGCCCTCATGTCACTGTCCTTCTCAAAGCTATTCTAGGAAAGAAAATACCTAGCTTAATTGGCAAATAGCTATACAGTAGTATCAAGTATATTAAACACAAATAGTTGATTAAATAATTGCAAAGAGTAGCAGATAACTTACTCAAACCGAAAAATTACTCTTAGAAGAACGACAATAATGAGAAGAAAACAGAACTACGTGGTATTTATATCTATGTCATACAGTTTTATCAGTTGCAACTCGGAATGTGCTAGGCATTGAAATTCCAGCCCCACCACCCATAGTAAATCCATTTAACAGAGCCACCTGCATGGAGAAATCAAGTGACACCTAGCTGAAGTAAATAACAAAAGTAAAATCAATAAGCCACTTGACAAAGTCGTGAGACTCATGACCAAGAAATGTTCTCCAATCTACTAAAAAGAAAAAGGTGAAAAAAACTATCTCCAAAACTATAGCATTTTTTTCAAATTTTTTGATGAATCATATGTAACTAGACAAAAAACAATACACCCAAGAGTGTGGCACCAAACTATCAAATTTGTCTCTGCTTATATGTTATGTTTGCTTAAATAGATTACTTAGAATGAGTAGATAACAAAGGACTAAGGAAAGTTGAACTGACAGATGAAGCTTGTTGCGCCAAAAACTTCGAGAATTCAGTTTTAGTTCTTGCAATATACAACTGATAGTGCAGTATTCATAAACACACAAGAAAACTACAAGCACGAAACAAAAGATACTTACATTTGGCTTCAAATAAGTACCAAGCAAGTAAATAAAACTATATATCGTCTGGAAGAACTGTCTGCACTCTTCTAGATTCCCTGGATGAGTTGGAACAGAACATATAACTATTTTTCTAGAAAGACAGAAAGAGTAACACAAAGGCAATGGTAGTGAAGAAATGTAGGTCTACCACTTCTATGTAAATAAGATTTCCAAAGAGACATCCATTGTTAACAAACAAAAGTACTGGTTATACAAGAAAATAGTTTGCACAAATGATAGATGCTGAATTGGTGGCAGTAAAAATGTGTATCATTAAGTGCATCTTTCCTGATGGACAGCTTCATATTCTAGTGATACTACTTGGAAGAAGCATTTACTCCTTGGGTACACGCACAATATACTGGGTAAAAGAAACATGTAGGTAACTGAAACAGTGAGTTTCCACCACTTGTGCAAAATAACTTAAGCAGCTTGACTTTGCAAGTAGACTGTATCATCACTGTTTTATGATTAACCACTTTGTATTACTTTGTTATGACTAAAGTCAGAATTAAACAACAGAGATGTGACCAGAATTTGCCTGGATTCACAAATTCTGTGATGATTAATATCACTTACTAAGTTGTTGCTTTCAACATCCAAAAGAAGGTGAAAGAAAAACAAAAACCAAAAGAAAATAAGAACAATATGTTGAACTATACATTCACATGTAGAGAAATAAACTTCCCATCACTTCTCACAAGGCTGAGAAGTTTTAAGTTATAGATGAGAGGGACAGATACCTAAACTACCTTTTTTTATCAGATTATAAAGGGAAACAACATCACCACCAGCTGAGAATGCCCTGCCTCCACCCTTCAAGATATTCAGACCAATTTCAGCTACTTTGCATTGTAATAAAACACACAAAACCCATTACCCTTTACAAACTCTGGAAAATGAAAAAGAAAAGAAAAAAGAAAGAAGTGATTTCTGGAGAGCCAATGGCTCCAGTGTCCAGTAGTGGTGAGGAGAATACCTTCATCATTACAAATCCAATATCAGGATCATCTTCCCAATTTTTGTACAACTTCAGAAGCCTGGCAAGCTATATTGCATCATAGGAATGAGTTTCAATGTAAAATAGGGTCAGAACTAATAAAATACAAAAATAACATTTACCCAGGTTACTGAGTTGTATTTCATAATTTTCAGTATTGGAAGCATTTCAAACATAAATTTTCCCAATGGTATCAAGCAATATCTTAAAAAACGTCCAATATTTTCGTGAGCAAACTAAGATTGGAAATTACATAGACCTCAGCAGGTTGCGTGAGCAAAGTTCTCATGTAACATCAGAATAGCATAGCCAGACTACTGAATATTCCCAACAACCGTGTTAACATAGCAAAATTCATATACAATCTTGCCTGCCGAATCTTGAGCAAGCACTTCAACAAACAATTAAACAGCAATGACCCATACGACTAAATTTCACAAACAGCCAACTCAAAACTGAGCTCCAAGACTCAGTCTTGAACCACAAAACCAAAAGGCACCCAAACAAGCAACACATGGTTATCGTACCAATATAGGCACAAAACTAACCATTGATGTATTCAGAGCATTGAGAGAAGTAATCCTGTTTAGAATTGCTGTTCTTGAACCAGCTTTGCCCTCAACAACTACCTGATCAATAATCCATCGGCAAAATTAATTCCTTTCTCCCACCCAAAAAAGGAAAAGAAATTTCAGAGATTAAACTGGAAGTATAAGAAGAGCGAGCACTGACTAAATTATCAGAATCATCACTAAGGGGATTGCTGGAGGAAGAGGTGAGGCGTCTGTAACCGTAACTGGGATTCTTGAGAGACGAAAAGGGCCGGAGAAGCAATGCGGATTTATAGCTTCGCATCATTTTGCAGAGAATTTCAGCTTTTCCACGGAAGTAGAAGTGTTGATTTGGAGCTTGATTCTTGATTGCAGCCCTCCAATTGCAGAGGCTATATGCCATGTTTCACTGTACTATTAATTAGAGAACGACTTTATAATAATTAACATGTTCTTGTTTATACTTTTTTTTCAGCACAAATAATCATATATTTTTTTATTAATTACTTCTAATTAATACTTTTCAATTTATACACATTTAAATTAACTTATTTTATTAAATTTTATTAGTTACTAATTTCATCTTTCTTTTTGTATATATAATAAAAATTTAAACTAAACAAATGTATCAAGTGTATTTCTATTGGTAGTTTAATATTAATGTTGGGTGAAAAATTATTTAATGAACAAATATTATATTTCACGTATTTTTTTTTCTCTAAGTTAGTTCAAATTGATTTGCATCATTAATTATTACATTTTTAATAAATTGAATTTTTAAAATATTGTCTTAATTTTTTAAATGTGTATATTATATTAGAAGTAATTTCAAAAAATTTTAAATTAAATGAACACAACAAGAAGGTTAAAATACTTCAAACTTCATAAGTGAAGCCTTGTAAAACTTTTATTGTAAGTAAATGAACATAATAATAATAATAATAATAATTTTTAAATCAAATATGAAGTATGAAAAATTACAAAAGGCAGAAGTTCAAGGATGATTTTATTCATTAATGAAGTAAAGAATGAAAAAGTTAGTGCAATGTGAACTCAAAATTATTATTTTTTTTAAATATATATATTTATATATTTAAGGATTTCTTAGTAGTTATTTTACAAATTATCATCTGACATATATTCATCAACACTACAACTATATTACATCAACAAATATCAGACTTGGTATGTCTTTCTTCATAAAGGAGAATGCTATCAACCTTTATATTTCCATTTCTTCTTTTTTTGTTTCCCAGAAAATAACAAGAATATACTCAGAGCAAGTATTCATTTTGGATCATAGACAAAAGATTTGGATAAAAAGCAATATATAAATGAGAATGTAATAACTTGTGATGAGAAATACTTATTTTTCTTCCTTGGTCTCAATTTGCATATTTTTTTATTAATATTAAACTATTCACCTTAACACATCCAATAAGATTAAATATTTCGTATTCAATTTTTTATTATACTTTTTAATTACTAACTTTGGAATTAGTTTTGAATCTTTTGATGATAAGCATTTCTAATACAAGCAAAAGCACAGCCGGAATCCCACATCGGGCACTTACGGAACAGGCCTCTTGAGTCATAAGATAATATAATTGTAGGATACGCTTTCACTTAAATAGGATCTGTTCTATAAGTTCGTCCCTTTGTATTCTTGAGTTCTAAGGAGACAGGAAATCAAGTCTGGTGGATGAACGATGGCCTCTTTGGTAGAGAATCGTTCTCAGCTAGCTTTGGTTGGCTGGGATTGTCTTCCGTCCGTCTGACAGATTCAACTACTAAATTTTTTTGCAGGCATGGAAGGGAGGCTTTTAGGAGTTCAAGATAGCATGTTATACTTATACATGTTCAATCCTAGAACAAAGTTAAATAAATACATGAATTAGAATACATTTCTACCAATCATATGTGTGATAATCCAACTCCATCTGATCCAATCATCTGTTCTAATCCCCGGCGGAGCCGCTTACTATTAATTAATTATATACCCTCTTGATTCCTCGACTTGGTCAGCATTGACTATGATGACTCTTGATGATCACCTCTCTCATCCTCATCCAACGGCTCATATTTACTATCTCTTCCTGGGAGCTGTAGCTGTAAATGCATCTCATCCTCCGCCGAAGTACCTTCGATTTCCCTCCCGCGTTTCGCACCTATGGGCACGCCGAACAATCTCGCGCTTATTTCCTCCGCCGATGGTCGGATGTTGTTTTCCCCGCCGCCGTTCGCCGCCGTTGCCATTTCTTCGCAAAATCTCGTCATTGGGAGAAGATCCAAAGGTCTCAGAGCGGTTTCTGTCAAAATTAATTTACAACTATGTTCTCTGTCAGCGATGATACTACCAGAGTAGTTCGACACTAAAACGTAAATGTTGTTACATAAGTTCTTCATGTGGGTCAACTCTTTGTTGAGCTGCACGTTCTCTTTTCTCAGCCTCTCGTTCTCCCCAATCAGCTCCGCCGTGTTACTACTGAACTCGCGGGCGCCGGGCGGAGATATGGAGGATGAAACTACCTGCTCTTCCCCGGAGTCTGATGGAGACAACGTCCGAGGTGGCGCAGCTGGAGTCAGCTGAACGCTAGCCGTCGCCTTCGCGGCCAATGACGGTGTCGCGATTTTCCGACGCAGAATGTCGCGCAAAAGCTTTTTCTCGCCTCTTCGGAAGCAATCATTCGAGAACTCCCATCGATCAGGCACAACCTTCCTAAATCCCTAAGAACCGATGAAAACAACTCGATCAATCACCGAAAACACAAATTAAACTTCCTCAGAAACAGAAAAGTTGGACAAAAATTCAAGCTCACGTAAGTGTTGAGTTGGCGAATAAAACTCGAGAAATTATTGTGCTTGAAGTACTTGGGGAGCAAATCTCTCGCGAACTCCGTCGGATTCCACACGATAAAAGCAGATCCGTCGATGTTCCAGGAGATGACATCATCAATGGCGTGATCATCAACAAGCTGGTACGTTTTGGTCAAGAAAGGCGTCGCAAGCAACCTGGGTGCATCGGCTGCCATAGATTCTCCACCCAGTGGCAGAGAGCGAAAGAGAGAAGGGGAAGCTTTAGGAGATTGACAAAAATGGAAGGAGAAGAGAAAAAGAGAGAAGTTTCAGTGGGGTATATACATACATACAGTTGTGGCTCTAGAACAGAAGGTAGGGGCAAATACAGCTAAATCAATGTGAAGAAGGTTCTCCAAGGGAAACAGAAATAGAGGGTTGTGTGCAGAATGTTCAAGGCGTGTTTGTTTGTCAACAAATTATCCAAATAAATCAAAGTGAAACCTGACATTCTTGAAACTTGTGTATTTTGTCCTCGTTTCTTCTTCTTTTTTTTTTTTTTAAATAAATTATAATCATTTGTAAACAGATTTAATATAATTATAAATGCTCTCTCATTATTTAGATTATTATTACTATCCTTAATTTTAAGAACCGTCTAACAATTAATTCAATGTCTACATTAGATTTCGTACATATTTTGTGATGAATTAATCAAAATATATTTATGAACTATAAATTATAATTTTATTTATTATTAAAAAATATTTATTTTTTTCAAATTTTCTATCCACCCCATTCGATTTTTTTATAAATTTTTATTTTTTTAAATATACGATAAGGATAAAGTTGTTCAATTTAGACTCCCATCCAAATATGACATAATTTTATTAAGGGACAATCACACTCCTCTCTCCTGAGATTTGGTGCAATTACACATAAACTTCCTGTTGTTTCGAAAATTACGTCTAGCACCCATGAGGTTTTTGGTTCAATCTAACAAATAAATCCCTTCGTTAGTCAAAATTCATCAAATTTGTTGATATTAATAATATATATATATATATATATATATATATATATAGTCCTATTGACTTGTTACTAGCTTATAGTAGGTCAAAATAAATAAAAAATCCCTAACTCAAATTAACGAGGGCTTACTTGTTAGATGGAACCAAACCTCATAGGTATTAAATATAATTTCGCAAACCACAGGAGATTTACGTGTAATTACACCAAACTTCAAGAGAGATGAGTATATTATGCTTTTTATCAAATATCAGGTGGGATATTCATAATTATACAAATATAAAAAGTGCTCGTTCTAATTTACTTTTTCTTTTTATTATAAAATCTTGAAATGTTATAAGCTTTTTTAAATAAATAAAAAATATAATCCCTAACTCAAATTAAACCTGAATCAACTAATCTAATTTCCCCTATCAATTATAAGATTACTATTAAGAACATGTTATAAGCTGCATGAACTCATTTTTTTCCTTGAATACACACATCCAAAGCTAGAAAAGGCAGAAGCATCAGGTTTTTATGTGGCTGAAAAGGGAGGCACCAATTCATTCTCATCCAAAGTTGAAACACAGGATATGGTAATGGACCCCAAAAACAGCATCATAAATCTTGATGGACACAGAGCAAACATATGTTGCCTATGCCTCTGCTTATCCATAAGGAGAAACATACAATATAGCCCCAACCAAGAGGCAAGAGCTTGTGTTCTTACAACAAAACAATGATGTCAAGCAATACAGACAGCCCTTCAAATTATCTTCTTCTAACCTATTGAAATGGGCACGTAATAATATGGCACTCAAGACGAGCATTTGATCAGTACCCGAATCAGGTCTGACTACATCAAACTAATCACCTCGTAAGTGTTATTACACGATTAGTCACTCTTCTTATTCTGTAGAAGATCAATCATTCAGCAAGTTTATACACTATGAAAAGAACAAGAATGACTGCCAAAAGAGAAACTTAGTGCAATTCCTCGAAAGGAACTCTATACCAGTCATAATGCAGCGAACTAACATCCAATTATACATACGGGATTGACTTAAATATCGAGAATGTTTAAGCCCCATACGAAGTCATGAATGGATCAGTGCAAAAAGTTAGATTGCATATTCATCCAAGCCGATAAGAAGTATACTTTTAGCAGCACATTATTCAGAATCACCAACAGAAAACAAGTAACAGTCTCATTAATTAGCTATTATCAGTAGATGCATTTGAATTATTCAAGTCCGATATAACAGGCTTTAGGTGTTCAAAATAGTAAAGGAAGTCATTTGCTACAAGCAACTGCACCTATTTAGGCTAGTGAAGTTTAGTTAATTGAAACTTCAACAGTTAGCGCTATTTCAGATGCACTACGCAGCATGATAGGGTGCATGTACAGGTAGAAAATTTGAATTGAGTAACAACGACATTCTGATCACAAGATGAGAGTTTGGGACGAAATTAATTTCCCACTTCATTTTCAAGTGAAATATGCAAGTACAACAACGCTTGGAAGAAGAATGTCAAAATTCTTATAAAACTGTGAGTGCAATATAATAAGAAGCTTTTACAGAATCACACTGACTAATCAGTACAAACTACAAAACTTAACATGATCAAAATCTGTGGCAGCATTGGTGTGTATGGAAATTATGAATGCTATAGTCAGGAAACATATAAAGTTCCACGGCGAAACAAACTAAGTATGGCTGAATTGAGTACAGACCAAACAAAGACAATCCACCAAGCCAGAAACAATGCAACTTCTTTCACCAAAGCGCAGGCAGGCAAAAAATTGCGTACCCCTGGGATAACTTTAAGTAAAGTATCATCAAATTGTGACAAGCTGAGGAGAAGAAGTACCACTGCTGCAGGCACGAAGAACTGCACAACCACTGCACATATATAGTGATTGTGAAGAAAAACTTTTGCCCTGCTATAATCCAAGTCAGGAACCTTGCTGGCGTGCAATCTCTGGTACCAACACAACACGGCTTCATTTAAGAACATTTGTGCATTAGCGCGAACGGCCAAAAGTTGCAAGAGTCCCGTAATCAACAAACACCAAACCCTCAAGTTATCAAAATTGGATCTTGACATGCCAATGTATCCAACCAATTCAAGGACTTCTCCCCTCTTACCAGCCATATGCAATCCATTTTTACCGTCAGCTTTCTTGTTAACAAGGAACTCAGCAAATGGGGTTATCCAAAGCAATGAGGTAATCACAGCAGTTATGTAAGTCGCATATAGAAGCATTCTTGAGAACCATCCACATGAAATTATGGACAAATTACAACGAATCTGATCGGTTCCAAGCCAAAAAGCCCGAGCATTTCTCAATGCTGGAATATAAAGACAACCAACGATACAGCCCATGATAACAGCAAGCAACAACTTACCCAAACCATCCAATGATTCAAAGCTAAAATCAAGAACCCATTTAGGAACAACCTCAAAAACAGCAGTCAGACCTAAAACAAACCCCAAAACCCCCCACACAAAACTCAACTGCCTCTCCAACCTCTTCGATGCAGACCTTTCAAGTCCAACCCTAGCAATCAAGAAGAAGGCTCTACAAACGGCCACCAACCCCAACAAAAGCGGAATTATAGTCCCGTTTCTCACAATCCCGGAATCTTTATCCACCCTCAAGAATCTATGAAGCAACAAAGACAACAAGGCAATAAGAGTGAAATTGAAAGCACCATAAAACTCCTTGAAATAAATTCTTGATTGGAGGTGACCTTCGCTGAGTTTGAGTCTAAAGATCTGAGCTTTACTCTCATCAAACTCAAATCTTTCCTTAGATTTCTTTCTGGGCTTCGGTTGTTCAGAATCCATTGCGCCTGGCCTTCTAATAGCAGCTCGGACTCCGGACGAATTCCCACCAGGATTAACATCATCTGGATGAATGTAAGTCTGGAGGCCATGGAGAAATAAAGCTGGGATCTTGAGGATGGAGACGAAGAATGTGAGGGAGAGTGCAAATATTGTGTGGAAAACAAGATTGTTTGAGGAAAGAATTAGTGATGTTAGCGAGGGCATTATCATGTAAAATCAATGCTCACTTGTTACTCTGAACAGCGTTTGAGAGGGAATCAGTCAGATCAATGAGGAGAGCTTGAAGAAGATCTCACACTAATTTCCTTTCCTTTTTCCTTTATTTTCTTTTTCTTTTCTGGTTATTTGATTTCCACAGGACACTTTTCTTTGTATAATTACTATTTTCTTTCTTCTTTTTCTTTCTTTAATTAATCAAAATGAAAGGAAATAGATTTTTTTTTTTAAAATAAAAATGAAGTTTGTTGAGCTATATCTAATTTACTTAAAGTTATTTCTTAAAATATTATAAAAAAGTAAAAATTACAACTATACGCAAAATGGGTATAATCGGAAATCTAATGGAGTATTAGTAGCACTACCGATTCTCTTATTTTTTAGTTGTTTTTTTATTTTCATTTTTTCGAACTCGAATACGTCCATTAAGAACAATCTATTTTGATTTTTATTTTTTCAAACTCGAATATGCCCATTAAGAGCAAGTTGGGGAGATTCTGTCGGGTTCGAATTCAATTGATATTCCTAATTCTAAGTTTAATAAGTGGAGTCAATTAAGGCTCAATTCAAGTTTTATTTGTATGTATTTCATAAAAGAATATTTTTAAACTTAAGAGGAGGTGAAAAAAGATTAAAAAGTTGATCAACAATAAACAATAATTTTCTTGTAAATGTAAATGTAGAATGAAAATTGAAGCTTTAAACCAAAATAGACTACTCCCACTTTTTATTACTAAAAATACAACCAAAAAAAGAGAAATTGGTTGGAGGACAAGTAGCGTAGAAGGTAATTTTTACTCCAAATTGGTATGCCGAGCCCGGATTTCCTCGGGGCTCCGACCCAATTCCTCACCCAACAGATAAACCACCATCTCAAACAGCACGAACATCGCCCCCTCGTACACACTCCCCATCGGCAGCAGAGCCCGACCCGGATCAGCCCCATCATCCGCCATGGTCTGAGCCGGAATATGCGCCACCACACTTGCGTACTTCACGGACGATCCGGTTTCAGGCTGAGCCGTCAGCACCACCACCCGGGCGCCGGCGCTTCTGGCCACTCCACAGATAGCGTCAACGGTGGAGAAACCCCCCGGTCCGGCGGAGGCGATGAGGAGGTCAGGGGAGTTGATGGGAGGAGTGGTCATGTCGAATACGCAGTGGGCTGAGAGGCCCAAGTGGAAGAGTCTCATGCATAGGGCCTTCAGCATTAGGCCTTCACGGCCCACGCCGTAAACGAAGATTTTGCCGCCACGGCGGGAGGCGGCGGAGATCTCTTGGACGAGTGTGGTGAGGGGTGGAGGTGTGGAGGTGGGGGCGGTGAAGACGGAGGTAAGGTGGTTGCAGATTTGAGCGGCGAAAGAGGCTGAAGTGGTGGTGTTGGATTGTTCTTGAGGTTCAGGCTTAGCCATTGAAGTTGCAGTTTTCTCTCTCTACTCCTCCGACAATGGAGCCTTATCTACTGCAGGCGGAGGTTTAGAATTTAGGCTTAGCCTATCCTTTTCAATTATATCTATCTATCTTGATTCTAGTAAAAGAGTTCTTGATAAATTGTTATTCAAATTCGGTTTACATCAATCACACAATTAATTATATTTGTCATATAATTAATTTTAATTTTGTCAAAATTAATTTAAATTATAATTTCTCGTTATATCTCCAATTTTTATTAAGTACAATAATTATTTTGATTGCCAAAATATATATTAATTAAAGTATGCTCGAGTATATTTATTTTTGTGCAAAATTACAATTTTTTCAATATTTTCTATCAATAATATCATATTCATACATATAAAAATTAAGACAAATATTTTAAGATAATCAGTTCCGATTAGTTTTTAATTTTTTTATTCTCCTTTATATAATTAAATAAATATAAAAAATTAAATTATACACACGTATTAAATGTGCTTCAATAATTTGATAAATATATAGTTGAAAATGAAATAGTATATGACATATAATAATTGTTATATGATTGGAAAATTTCATTTTATTGTTTATTTTTTTAAAATAATTATATAATTAGTGAAATGAATTAATATACTTATACTATGTGATAGATAATATTCAAATTAAATTACTCATTTTTTTTTTTTCTAAAGATAATCAAATTGGGTGATCAATAACACCAACAATCAACCAAAGTGGTCTGCAATTTCATAATAATAAGAGTTAACCAAGAGCTCATGAACCAATTGAATTATTATTTCTTGCAAAACAATATCATGATTCCCAACACACACACATAAAAGACTCGAGATGGGAAATCTCAACAGAGAAATTAAACATCCAAACATCCCATAAACATAGATTGCATCATGAACAGGAATCCAAGAAAGCAGCCAAAATGGAAGCTTTGGAGCTATTGGATAAGACATAATTCCAGCGCAGGTTGACAGAAGTTTGCTGTGAAATTTGAAGCCCAGTGAAGTGGCTATATACAGTTGCAAAACTGAATGCACAAGTTTCAGAGTATTGGTAAGCAACAAAACCACAATGAAGATGATGACCCGTAACGTAGCAGTTATGAGGATGTCCTCAATGGGTATTAAGATCCCTCTGCAGGTTTTGAAGGTTCCTTAATGTCAATGTCTTTGACACCAGCAGCAATTGATGATGAGAATTCACCCGTTACATCCTTCTTTTCATCGTCCTTGGTTTCCTCGTCAGACTCGTCTTCAAGCAAGGATCCATCACGACGAAGTTCCTTAATCTTCAAAAACTCGTCATAGTGAGCTTTCCTTAGCTCCCGAAAGCTCTTGCGTCTCTCAGAATCAGAACCTGATAGGTCAAAGTTAGCGAGAATATTTACTGTCCCTCAAGTAAAAATAAATTTTAAAGTTTATGAAAAAGATGGGTAGGAGACGTGTACAAATAAACATGCCAACAGAGAACAAAATAAAGTTGAAGGGTAAGAGTCGAGAATTTATAGCTCCTTTTCACCTTACAAGGATTGAAAAGCAATCAAGGCTTATGCCCAGCTAAAACAATTCAATTGATCAAACAACACCACAATTGAAGAACCTGATACAATTATGATAATAAGTTTATGAGGAAGTTTGTGACAATAGTGTCGGATCAAGGGCAGATGCATAATTGGATGACCATATACAGACAAGAGGAAAACCTTCTTCATCTTGATCAATTGCATTTTCGTCATCTTCAGATGATGTCCAGCCATAGTAAGTGCTAGAGGAACCCTCATCATTCAAGGCCGTATCTATTTCTTCTCCATTCACGGCATCTTCAAAACAAAACTCAAAACTTCTTCTTTCGGTAGGAGATGATGAATCTACATTCATTAAGAAAACAGTTACATGCCAGCATAGAACATATCCGAACTCACCCCACGATGTGGTTCAACTACCTCCAATAATTCATATTTGCAACCATATATGTGATCCAAGCATTATTATTAAGTGGCAGATAAAGCATACACTTCAACGGTTATGGTAAGGGAGATTCAGAACCTATCCTAGCATGACCATGTATGAGAAGGTTTTCAACTTTCACCAACATCTTATAAATTACAGTAAATCTAGGGGGAACACATTCCAAAGACATTTGCAGCTAAAATTCTTAAGCTATTACTGTATATTAACACACATGCTTATGTTTAAGAATAGTACAGGTTTATGAATTTATTACCAAAGAATTACTAGCCCCTGGAAGAAATTCAAATATTAGTTGTCCCAGTTATGCTCTCCAGAAAGAGGTTCTCCACAGAAACAATAAAATGCCTCTAGTTTTACAAGGCTAGTCATATATAGTCAATAAAACATAGGATAAACACAAAGTATTAAAATGACAACAAATCATCAATACGACCTGCATGACATCATAAATGATGATGAAATCAGAAGCAGTTAGATAATCACTTAAGCACTACTGAAGCAAACAGAAAAATTTCTCTCAAAATTTCCCAGAAACCGAAATGTAATTGAACTCAATAAACATACCCTCGTCATCATCAATCATGGGATGGTATGGTGTCTTTGGTTCTGTTATTTTCTGTCTCACAGGTTTATTAGCCTCAATTTCCGCTAGGTTAATTTCATTCCATTGCACTCGTGGCCTGGCAACACAGATAATTGCCACCATCAGCATATATTGGATGAGAAATGAAAACATTCATGGACCTAAAAAAGGCTCCACTCACTCAAAAAGGAGAATGTAATTTGAACTAAAAGAACAATATACCACTGTATGTCTATAAAACATTGCGGAGTCCAATTTTTTCACTAACAAGCTATTTTTGCACCAATAGAGAACCATGTCTCACTGTTTGCATTCCGAATATGCACTCACATAAGTTTTCGGGGGAAAAAAATGGAAAAGAAAGAAGAAAAGGCTTAACAAAATTACTTAATAATCTTGCAATCTCACACTTCATGACATGTTCAAGCAACAAAGACACAACAGGTGGACTTCAAAATGCCAAATTCCAGCCATCACCCCCTGAACTAACGAAATTAGATGAAGAATCGCCCACATGCAAGGGATACAAGTACAAAAAGCTATTAGCTATAAATCTAATGCGCCCAAATTCTCTAATAAGACAAACATTAGACACAAAATGCAACAAGCACTAGTCGAAAACTGAGAAAACAGCCATAAATAACAGACTGAAGGAACTTAGTTCCCGATTTCAGCAACCTGATAATCCTTTGAGATTCCCAAATCAGACTCAGCAACAGACAGATGATTTGGGTGCATTGTAACAAGCAAACATACCTACTCTTTACATCGTCAAACCTAGGAAGATACAACACCCAACAAAAAGGGTAATTGCTTATAAAGTAGATTGAGCTACTTAATACTTATACTGCCGTCTGAAGACGAATATGTTCTCTACAATCCAACCTATCCATATTTTTACCACACTTTAAGTATCATCCAATTATTCTAAAAACAGCGAGCTCAATTACCAAAATTTCCCCTAAATGACACTAAAAACCCGCGCAAAACAAAAAAACGAGGCAGGAAGAAAGCCCTAACTAAAACAAGATTAAAATAAATTGCCCATGTTCGCACATCTACAATCAACCGCAGCATACACTGATAACCCAAATCAATACAATAAAACCGAATCGAAAATTGAATTCAAGAATAGAGCCACTGCATCCTTTCCGGGCCAAAACACGATGAGTTCGCAAATTTACGGTCAAAACCACTAATCTTTCCAAAAACCATAGATCATGTGATCATAAATTGATGCAGAGCAGATAAGAAGATTCCCATACATTTTAAGAAGAAGCGATGGATTTGTTCTCCAATTCTTTTACTGCTTCGTGAAAGCTTTCTCTGCGAAATGCGCAAGCCTTTTTCTTCCCTTCGTTCTTCGCGGGATTTTATCTGCTTTCCCGAAAATGCCCTAGTGGGAGAACAAAATGACGAATATACCAAAGTTGCCGGTCGAATTTCTGCGGGTCGGGGCAGACTGATCCGGACATCCAGATTGATTCGTCCAGTTGGAATGCAGAATTTGCTCTTATTTATAATTTTATGTAATAAAAAAATTGGATTTAAATTATTTTTTAAGGTCCAAATACGGACATAAAAAGAACTTTTGTTTATTTATCTGATCTGAAAATTTTGTAAATAATTTCAATTTATACAAATATGTGTTTTCAAAATTTATATTTTAAATAATAATAATAATAATAATATATTTTAAACTTGTTTACAACCTATTTTAAATATGTATAATTATATTTACACTTCATAATTTATAGTCTGTCTAAATAAGTTAATCATATTTTTTTAAATAGGTAACATACATCCTAAAAAAATCAATATTAATATACAAATTATTCATGTTTTATTTATAATTATCAGGAATAATTTTTATAATTATGCGAAAAAATATGCAAAGAAAAATAGATGAGGAGTCTAAAAATAATTATTTATATGACTATATGTATATATGGAAAGACTCAAGTGAGAGTGTTTCGGACTCGGGTCGTAGAATTGACTGGATATCGGGTCAGAACCGAGGGCAGTGTCGGTATCCGGCCCGTAAATGAGAAAATTGGGGTTGACAAATGTCACAAATCTGGAAGACTCGAACAAATTTTTTGAAGGCAAAAAGCACGCGAACAGCTCGGGGAAGCTTTTCAATTCACTCTTTTCAGTACCCAACAACAAATAAGCAGAGGTATGGGTTCCAAGAATTTTTTTATTATTATTTTTTTCTGAATTATGCCTAATTACGTGGTTTGATTTGTCCGGAGTATGTTCTTGATCCGGCTGCTTCGATCGTTTTTTGTTGTTTGTGGATGACGGGATAAAATGGGTTTACTTAAATTTCTGATTTTTGGGATGTTTGAATGGTGGCTTAATTTGTTTTGGGTGTATTGGAGTTTGAGATCTTGATGATCATATGGTGATGGGAATTCATTTCATTTTCTCCTCCTTTTTTTCTGCTTTTCTTCGTTCGAGTTTTTAGGTGAGATTTGGATTTGTTTATTTTTAGATTTTTTATGAGTTAGTGGTTATTGAAGAAATGATGGGTTTCTGAGAATGAAATAAATGATGTGCGGTATTTAGGGTGAATGTAGGATTCTTTAGGAGCGAAAATTCATTTACAAAGGGTTCTCGTTCAGCATTTCACTCTGTATTTCCTTGAGGGTTTTAACACATTCAATAATTACTTATGATGATGAAACAAATCTAGGTGATCAATGCCTTTGGTGAAAGAGCGAGAATACAGATGCATAAGAAATTAGACATCAGTGTGGTATACTGTTTCAGCTAACAACCCATATACATGACAAGGTTGTTTTCCTGAAGTGTAAATTGTTGATATGTTTCTTACAAATCGATCGATGTTTATTGGATAGTTTGTGAATTATACAAGTAAACTAGATAGTTAGTTTTGCACACATGATATGTTTTTCATTTTGTTCTTCGTTTAGGTGCTACTGAAAAATTATGTATTGATTAGATGCTGAAGGGAGTACAGTTTCGATTCTGTCGTTGGAATATGCTGGTTACTCTGACAATAATGTTTTTAAGGGAGAATTGGTAGTAGTTCATGTACATGGGTTAGTTAGACAAACCACAAATATACTTTGCATGTTGACTGAATATATATTATGAGCAGTTAACTGTTACTAGTGCTCTTCATCTGTTTTTCTTACAAGTACTAATGGATTCTTTTTATGGCAGTTTATACAGTCGCAAGATATTGAATTCGTTGTCTCTCACAAAAGGCTTTGTAGAGGACGCAATCAGAAAATTAGAACTTTCAAGAGATGTTTTCATTGTTTTATGGACTCTGGAAATACATGTTCAGCAAGATGGAGTTTCATGTTCTTATTCTTGGAATCGACAAGGCTGGCAAAACAGTAATTTTCTCAATGACATACCTCTGTTCTGACTTTGCACGTTCATGTATTCCTTTTCAATTCTCATACTCAGCTCCATAATTCAAAGTAGAGAATATATGTTAGCAGTTAGATGACAACTGTAGTCATTTAGTGAAGACACTTCTTAAAATGACACTTCTCTCCAATTTGTTGGATCTAATAATTCGCGCCAGTGTTTTAAATCAAAAGCCGCACTACCTGTTATACACTAAAATGGTGCTATACACCTAAGCAAATTAACACCCAAATCATTGTTTAAGCTGATTCAAATTTGTGAATTTGTAGACGTTACTGGAGAAAGTGAAGTCACAGTACTCAATCTTGGAAGGCCTTCCTCCAGACCGAATTGTCCCAACCGTGGGACTCAATATTGGTCGTGTTGAAGTGTCAAACACAAAACTCGTATTCTGGGACCTGGGAGGTCAGGTTTGAAATGCACTCTTGCCTTCTTTTCTAATTGACAATAGTTCCCTTTGGTCTGTGCTGAAGTCATTTTGTTGTATCATCAAATTTTATGCCCTTACAATAATTTTGAGCCAAAAAGTTGTGCCTACCATGGCCCATCCTCTTTTTGGTATCTGATTTTAAGATTCTATGTTAATGTTGTTTCACTTCTTCAGCTCCTATGTTGTCATTGTAGTGAGTTTTGGTGGCAACTTGTGTCTCTTACAGGATTCAATCTTCATTCTGTTTAGTACACTTTGAGAAACTTTCGCTGACAGTAGATGCATATTTCAGGCTGGTCTTCGCTCCATTTGGGAAAAATATTATGAAGAGGCACATGCAGTGATTTATGTAATCGATGCTTCTTGTCCATCCCGTTTTGAAGATTCAAAATCTGCTCTTGGTAATTTTAAGGAAGAGAACACTCTTTTTAGTTTATTTTCAAGACTAAATTGATAAGTTGTAAAACATGGGCTTTCACAAGAATACACAAAAGATTTGGTCCTTTAAAAGAGAATAATTTTTTATCTGAATCAAATTAAGCTATACTCAACTAATTATATTACAAATATTATCGTATTTGTCATATAATCGACAACTCATTTAAAATTATCATTAGTTAGTAAATACAGTACACTCGTGATGTAATAAATATACATTTAATTTAGTCGAACTAAATTCGAGATAATATTTTTTTAGAAAGAAAAAAGGAAATTGAACTTGGACCAATTTGAGGATTGAAAAAAGCCTAAACCCATGTAGCAAAGGGTGGTCCAATTTTGCTTGTAAACTGCAAACTACTAAGTTCTTGTAACTGCCTTTGGTCCTTTTTAACCTGATTTTAGATCTTGTTTGCAGAAAAGGTTCTTCGGCATGAAGATTTACAAGGGGCTCCACTTTTGATATTAGCAAACAAGCAGGTACACCACTTCCTTCTGTCCCATCCAAGGATAGTCCTGACCAAAAGAAAGTGAGACATGTTGATTGAGGAAAATAACTACATGTACTCTTTTTACACTGCCAATATAACTTGAAGGGACGTAAGATTAATTGGTGTACTGTGTCCAGGATCTTGAAGATGCTGTATCAGTTGATGAACTTGCTCGGTATCTGGAGTTCATAAAATTGGATGAAAGAGTATATACATTTCAAGCTGTTTCAGCGATTGACGGGTAAGCATATGCTTTTATATGCATGTACTTTGGCAACAACTAAACCATTCATCTGTGGTAAAATGGTTTTGCTGTTCCAGCCCTCCAAGGTGGCAAGATTTGTTCAAATGAACATGATGAGTTTTGAATATTACTGCAGGCTGGGGATTAAAGAAAGTGTGAACTGGCTAGTAGATGCCATGGAGAGAAGTAAGAGAACAGATATGTTGAGACTTCGTGCAGGACCTGGTGTTGTCTAGAAGTGATGATACAAACGACGATTTTCTACTTTATCATAATTTTGTCTGCAAATATATTTGCATCTGTATAATTTTGACATTGGACTGATAGCAATTCAGTAGTTTCGCTATGGCAAAGCCAAGGTTCTTTATGTTCTTATGACAACGGAGACTTTATATTGTTCTCGATTAATAAAATTTAGAAATAATTACTCAGACAACCATGAAATCTAAATGTACTACAGAACTGAAAAAATCACACCGACAACCTTGTAGTTATATTTTATATTATAAATTTTCTCCAGGCAATTTTTCAAAATTAAATTAAATTAAAAAAAAAGAAGTTACTGTAACACATCCAAATCTTTTGGGGGTGTTGTATAATTATCGCAAAATTTTAGTTGTTACATGCATGCTAGAAGGCCAATGAAACTTAAGTTGAAAATAAGTTGTCTAAAAATTTAGAAGATCCAGATTCCACATTACAATTTCACAACGCTTGGGGAAGTGCAACTAGCTCCTGCAGAGAGTCACAAGATGACTTAAAAATCTAGCGTACAATTGCAGCCCAGAACTGGTTTTACACCAAGAGACCAAGATAAAACATCTGTCATAATTCCTAAGTAGGTAAACTTTCTTACAAACATTTCCCCTTTCGCCCTTCGACGCCACGGTGAAGGCTCATGTCGACGAAATCCTGTGAGCTACCATTCATAGGATGAGATAAAGAAGATTCTTTTACGCCCAGTTGCTGGTTCATTATAACATCAAATTGGCAAAATGAATAACTGGATGAGTAAGAGTTGTCTAGACTATTACAGCCACTTGCTCCTGATGAGCTCTGAGGCTGCTGTAATGAATTCTGAAAATGTGAACTATTCTCAAAAGGAATTTCACCGGTGAGCGTCTTAACGGCAAATTCAAAACAAGGGTCCGCCCAAATATCGACAGAAGGCAACAGAGAAGAGGAACCTGAAGTTTGATTAGGTGAAGCCAAAGAAGAAACTGGACTGTCATCAACTTTGTTCACTTCTTCAATAGGAACTGCACCGGTAAGAGTTTTGACTGCAAACTCGATGCATGGATCCATTAATAGATCATTCAAAGAGGAGTCAAGATTCGTTTCGTGCTTTCCATCTTCTTTAAAGTCTCCGGCAATGTCTTCACGCTCTTCAAGAACAGAAGCATGATCACCAAGCAGTAAATCAGCAGATTCTTTCTGCTTATTGTTGGTTGGAGTTTCTGTTCTGTCTTTCATGCGATGCTTGTTTGGTTCATAGGAATTACCAAAACTCCCAGAGGTGACAGTCTCTGCCTCACCGGACAGTGAAGCTTGTTCTGTAGCCTGTTTGCTGGTTTTTCTTTCCAGCAACTGATCAGCTTCTGGACGAGCAAGTCTTTTTGAGGACCTGCGAGGTAAGTCATTTGCCCATTTGCTGTTCGATTTCTTTCCCTTAGTTTGCTGCAACATGTTTTCATTATGTCGAGCTTCTGCCAGTGTATTATTATTATTAACTGCAGCACCTTGTGAGTCTGCAGAGTAGCACGGCAATACAAAAAATTGATTATTGATCAGATTTCATTTTGAATATCTATGTAAACACGGATCATATTGTAAATTTCACTTCTATCGGTTCACTATTAAGGAGGACATGATGGTTCACAACGGTAGGATTACACAAAATGTAGGATTAGGACAGCAGTGCAGAAAGCTAAAAGTGCATCAAATGATATTCACACACCAAGCCAGAAACTGGAACTTGATGGACGAACCTGATTGGAAGGAGTGATCATTGATGATATTATTTCTCAGTTTACTGTCAGCCAATCTCTTATTTCGGCTTGGTCTCCTTTCATGCTTTTTCTTTCCATTTTCTTGTGGCAGCTTATCCAGGAGATCCTCGGCCATGGAATCATCTTCTCTTGCTCGTTGCTCCACATAGTTGGCTTCTGCCACATCTGCATTTACCAAACCTTTTGAGCAGAAAATTGCAATTATAGCACAAGGACTACCATACATCAGCTCATCGGAACAAATATGCAGTCAACGCAAACATCTCATAAATGGATCCTCGTTTGTACTGAACTCTTGCTTATAGAAAATAAATCTGTTCATGGAATGATTATATATGGCATATATGTCTCCATCTATCTATTCTGTTTACCAGTTGCAGCACATCAGAAAGCTCGACATCTAGAATCACATTTTCCTTCTCTTTTCCAAATAATTATCTTTTGTGTAGTCTTATTGTTTACTGCAGCATGTTTTAGGCCCCCAGAAATTTCGAGTTCTAATTCCAAGAAAGATTGCAACTCAAACCCTGCAGAGTGTTATGGCAATCGGATAGTTGCAAAAAACTAGAAGAACGTAAATCTTGCTTAACATACAAATTCTTATCAAGGAACAACTGTTCAGCATCTATGAGTCTCTGTTCATTAAAATGTACACTCAAAACTAGAGTAGCAGAGAGAAGGAAAACCTTGATGTCATTGCTCTTCAAGATCTCTAGAGCAAATTCTGAAAGGTCCAACATATATATATATATGTGTGTGTGTGTGTGTCTGTGTGTGCGCGCGTGTGTGCGCTATATGTGTGTGTGTGTGTGTGTGTGCCCGCGCACCTATATTCTTTAGTGCATCCAGTGATAGTTATGGTCCAAGCTGCAAGTTTGGATTTCATGGATAAGAAGCATGTAATGGTGGACTACAATGTACGAGGATATGATGAGCCTGACTTTATGTTTTCATTACCATTGACAATTTTATCCACTTTCTTGTTGATTGACCTCTGTCCTTTAGCTCCAGCAATTGCCTAGTGATGATCCGAAAAAAATAAAGTTAGAGAACGTAAAGAATCCCTGAAATACAGATAGAAGTTACATATGAAATTGCATTAGAGCAAGCACCAATTATAAAGCACCCCTTTATATAACGTTGTGAAATTACCAAGGCATCTAAAGAGAGCATTTGTTTTACAAGCTTAAAGAATGGAGAAATATAGGAGTAGAATCAGTTTCAGCTGGAGGTACAGTTCAAAACTATGCATACATTGAAGTATATAGCAAGAATTATTGTTTGCCGTTAATGGAGTCAAAGATCTAGTAATTCTGCTGCTTCCCTCTATAGTTAGATGACGCTTGTGCTAATTTTACCAATTCAAGTTTTTAAGATTAGCCAACTAGTCATTAAATAAAGCAGACTTACAAAGTAACTTGATAAAGCAAAGGAGTGAATTTGAAAAAGAAAAGCGAAAGAAAACAACAACACAAAGATACTAACAGATTTCAAATTTTCTCCCAACTCCTCACTGGCGTGACCTTGATTATCAACCTTCGACTCGTCTTTTCCTGAATCCGTACTTTCAAGGAACCGGAAAACTTCTTGCATAGAGCGGAAGTGACGTCCACTAACAGGATCGATGTAGTACTGCAGGAACCACAGACTTATACATTTGGGAGAAAGCACAGGAGGAAAAAGAAAGAAAAACTGACTTTGAGCCAAGAATAGAATACAATCATTATGCAGGAAAAGGAGACAATAGAACAAGCAGTTTCAGCAGATTGATGTAATCTTCGAGTAAAGCAAAATATGATCGGATGTAATCATATCGTAATGAAATGAGAATAAACAACAACTAAGGATTCAGTACCGGATCTCTCCTGGTTTTGCCACCCTTCCTTTTGGTCCTGATCTCCTTAATCCAACCTGGAGGTAATTTTTCTGCAACAGTCTTTTTGATGCCGATCTACAATGTTGCAATAATAAAGAAGAACCGTTTTGTCACAGGAAAACAGTTTTATAGATGCTTTTGAGATGGGTTCCATTTGAAAAACACAATGGAAAGATGTACTTCACAAATAAGAAATAGCAGAAATTAATTTAAGGCTAAACTAATACGTCCAACGAACATCTATAGAATAGTTCATATGGTGTCTACCTCATTCAGCTGCTTGAGTTTCTGATCTTTACCAGCATTCTTGAGGTACCGAAGCACCTCCAGCTTGGAGTTGAATTTGAGGCCGTTTAATGGATTGATATAATACTAACACAAATCCAAAGAGACTGATCAGAAAGAATGCGGGTAAATTCGATATGAGTGCAACTGTTGGCTCCAAAATTTTGGAAAACCAATTTATTGCTATATTCAAGTATGAGGTACTTTATACAATGAGATTCAATGAGTAACTTGTAAGGTTTCTGTCAAATAGAGTTGAGAAAGACAAGATTTTCATGGTATTTTCTGTCAAAGCAAAGACGTTTTTGCATATCGCCATTTTTGCCTCTGCCAGAACTTGAAAAAGAATAAACACAGACCTAACAATGCTACCTTAAGATGAGCATCCATAACCTCAAATACTTTCCTAAAGCAGAACCACAACATAGTATTTCATTCATAAACAAAAAAACTCAGCCTTTTCTTATCCTTCCCCACAAAGACTAGATTTTGATCTATCATTTAAAGTATTTACCAACATGCAGACAAGAATCCCAAACAAGCATGCGCATAGGTTACTTCCCTTGCTACTCCATTCACTAGAGTAAATCACAGATGAACCACAAATTCTTTCAATATAGACCAACCATAGAGTTATATAAATCTCAATCTGAAACAAACAGTCAAGAAAATTGAAGTGCAGACAACTTCCCAAAGTAGAGCAGTTTTAATTAATTTACCTTATCTTTTCTCCCAAAACTCCGATTTTTTACACAAACTTTCCAATCCACGGGCAGCCACGCCGGGTGTTCACCACCCATTTCAAGAAACACTCCAGTAGAAAATAATCTTCAGCAACAAACGAAATCCAGTCGAGGAGAAGGAAAAGATTCAAGAAAAAACAAATAAACACACACACCCTTTTCAATCACAAACAATTTTTTCCTAGTTTTCACACTCCATTTCTCTCATTTCACATGCCTTCAAAGAAAACGAAGAGTAAAGAAAGCAAGGGTTTTGGTAAAGAAAATAAGAAGACAGAAGCTTGTGAATGCTAGAGTACAGGGAGTTAATGGGGTGGTGGAAAATGGTGGGGAGAATCAGACAAAGTGCATTCAGAATCACTTTTCTGGTTTTGAATTTCAAGAAAAACCCCAAAATGGATCCCAGAGCCAAGTGGGATTGGATAAAATCTAGAAAATACTGAATGGTACTTTTCAAGAATTCATTAGGAGTGGTTTCTCTTTGTTCTTTCCCCTCCTTTTGGGGTCTATTTCAATCCTTTTTGACCAGAACCCACATGTGATATTTCACTGTTTTGAGGTTTTGCAGTTTAGTTAGGTATTTTCACCTACACTTCAACCAAAAAAAAGAAACGAAATTTATACTGAGAAAATTTAAAAAAAGATGATCATAATGGGATAATGCAAACAGCTTCTTTAGACTTTTAACCAATGGGGTCCAGGAGAAGATGATGCCCTCTCATGATTTTGCAGTCACCAATTTCTCAGTGATTCATTAATGGACCACTTTAACTAAGCAAGTTAACTTTTTTCCACTTTTCTTCTGCAGCCCTGTGGAGGAAGTGGAGGAGTTGGTGAAAAAAAGCCCTTCCTCATTCTTCCTCACCACGATGACTGTGAGTTTCAAGAGATCATATGCTTTTGTTTCGATAAAATTCGCGTATTAGACTATACATAGGAAGATGGGATCATCTCATATATGAATTTTGAAACTGACCAAGAATTTTCCCTTTTTTTTGATGATTTAAAATAGTTTTCTGGATCTGCCTGGAGAGAAGCCCTGGATGGATCCAGGATGTCAGCTGTATCAGCTTCAATTTAGTAAGACAGAAAAAGCTAAAATGTCAAATGGATGACAAATGTTATGTGATAACAACCTGGTATGAATAAAACAAATGAACAAAGAATACAAGAACAACTCATTTTCAATCAAACATTACATACTTTCGTCCTAGAGCACATCATGTATACTACAACCTATGACGTATATATTTCACAAAGTTGACTATCACATCGATTTTCAGGTTTGCAAAATCAGTTGTGGAGTGGATTTGGGCCGCAGGGAACGAGCCTTTTCGACACTACATGCAATTTCTTGCCCTTGTTCTCCTTCCAACCTGAATACTGAGGAATTGTGGAGAAGTACCGGAGAAAAGTGGAATAGAATTTAGCTCTTATTCTTGCTTCATTTGCAGCATGACTGATGTGCCTGCAGCTGGACAGATGAACCTCTGCTGAAACAATTATGAACATGATAAACAAGAAACGGGTTGCCTGAATTCTCATATCGGGATGAATTTATAAGAAAATCTTGCGAAAGACACAAACTATGAATTGCCAGTTAATGCTAATTGTTAGGTGGTGATGAGGTTTGAGCCATATTTATAGCGAAAGAAAGCTTGTTTTTGGACTAAGTGCAAAAAGTCATACATAAGATCAGAAGCAACTTCTCTACGCGTGACACAATTAAGTATTGGAAATACTTCAAGAGAAATGGTTCCACGACGTATGCGTCATATAGTGACTTTGCATTTTGCTTAAACAATTAGTTGACTTCTTGTTTTTCCTTGGTTATTCAATAGCTTCAAAATGTACCTGGACTATGAACTTGATTGGTTTTTTCAAGTTAAATGCAACCTTATAGAAACTATTTTAAGAAATTATTCGTTTTGAATTTCTAGCCAGATATATCAAAGCTATTGAGAGGTAGATCTTGCAAATTGTGGTTAGCCATCATAATGGGGAATCAAATTAAGAGGTAAGACTTTTAACAGATACTGAAAGCAAACTAAAAAATTTTAAGTGTTTTTCTTTTTCTATTGTTGGTCAACCCTTAACCAAGATGTCATTTTGCAGGCTGTCCCATAAATTATATGTAACCTTGTAATGCAAACTTCCTAAGTATACAACGAAGTTAGACATTTGAACAAATCAACCTGGGAGAATCTAGTCCGCAATGTAATAGTGGATCAACAAAACCTGGAAATGTTGGAGGAAATGAAATTTAAACATGCATTTGTCATTACTTCACTTCAGTGTAGATGAAGCAAATTTCATTACAAAAAATTGCATAAATGGCAACCGGGTGCCAGTAAACAATGAAAACTGGTACAAATGCCATCATGTTTGAGATCCATCACAAAGCAAGTAACTCTATACTTATAAAGCTTCTTGGGCAATGATAGTATCCATTCCTCAAAACAAACTGGATTCTGATGTCTGAATCAGTTGTGGAGAGGATTAGGCCCTTGAGGGACGAGCCCTTGGACTACAACATGCAGTTTCCTGTGCTTGTGTTTCTCTGAATCTGCATACTGAGGAACTGCAGAAAAGTGCTTCAGGAAAAAGGAGTTGAACCTGGCCCGTATTCTTAGTTCAGACTCTTCACTTGCAGGACCACTGATGTGCCTGCAGTTGGATATAGGAGTCAGAACCAGAAGAATTATGAATATCGTAAACACGTTGGAAGCAGTTGGAATTCTCATATCTGACATTAATGGAGAAGAAAATCTATAGCAATACTTTTCAAAGGGAAAAGACCAGAATTCTGTTGTAGATGTAGGTATAGTCAGGTTTGAAATCTCTTTATAATGGAATTTGAGCATACCTAAGATACAAGATTATAACAAACCTCTCTGATTACAGCTCACAAGTAACCTTATCAACAATTATGGTGTCCCAAACGTGCTTTCGTGTTGCAAAGTCTTCAGGAAATATCGTAAACAAACAGTTGACATTTTGTTTCCTTGAACCACTAAACTTGTGACCTTTGTTAGAAAAACTACAACAAATATCAAGATACAAATGGTGAAAAACCATGAAAAAAATAGACTAATAATATGTATGTGATTTATTTCATGGCGCTGGCTTTTTGTATTTGTTATGACATTTCTTACATGAAAACAACTCTAAAATAATTCCTTTCCCGGAGAAATAATGGTATAATATGTAATGTTCTTCAAAGCTTTTACTCTATCATCCGGTTGCTTTTTAGTTTATCCAAATCGTGGCATGCCATCATCCATAGGGTGGACCAGAAAAAGATATTCAAACCAGATAAAATAATAGGGAAAATCTTTCATTTATCAACCCTTAAGAATGCTGAAGCTGAACCAGATGGCATCTTGCTGGTTTCTCCTTAGAATTTGCACATTTCATGATAATATTTTGTGTTTAAGTCCACCATATGACTTGATAAAAAGTTCAGTCTTCGCTTTGGACTTTCGTTTATGCTCTGACCCGAGAGTTGGAGTTATTTGCGTGTAGTCTGTATCTAGACAATGATAACAAGTGATAACAAAGAACTAATACACAAATAATCCTCCTTCTTGTATTAACTGGTCCATTGGGTGAATCTTGAGTTCGTTCTAGTCTTGTTTTCAGCCCAATCTAATGCGGTACAGAATTCACCCATTTTACACAAAGAAAATCAACCATTTGAACTAATGAAATATTCTTTACTTCTTCATCACTTGAACCAAAGGAAAAAACATCAGTAAGATCTTTCCTGTTTGCAGCCCAAAGTACAAACTGAAAGATAGAACAATATCCATTCCATCAAAGAAATGCAAGAAACCTATTTGGAAGAACTGAAAAGCTCATCCACATCAAAATCCCTGGAAATTCCATGAATCACAAAATTCTTGGAGGAAGACACATCGGGCACAGTAATTTCCACTCCATTAACAGACAGAGCTTGCGAAAATTTCTCAATTTTCAGATCATAACCTGGAATCAAAGTCCTCAGAGATGATTTTTCGGCTGCAGCCAACTCTATGTATGTAAACCTCTGAGGCAGAATATGAAACCTAACGATTCTGTCCAAAAATGGCGACGGGGACGAGATGAAGCCCGAATTTGGGGGAGCAAAGATGGTAACAGAACCCAAATTATGATATTCTTGAAGAATCACGTCTAGAGCTGAGTTCAATCCAATTGCAAAAGAAACAAATCCATTTGAGTTGAGCAATCTCACTATCTTCCTCCATTCAACCGCCTGATCAGTGGCATTGGAGACAAGAATGCTACTCCGATTGGAAAATCCACAAGGTGGAGACAGGATCATGTCGAATGGCCCGAGAACACCGTGGACTGAAACGCGGCCTTCAAGAAACAAATCGGGCTGTGAAACCAACACATTGTTGATCATGACCGAGCCCGTTCCCGCATCGTTCTTG
Organism: Sesamum indicum; assembly: GCF_000512975.1. Taxonomy (NCBI): domain Eukaryota; kingdom Viridiplantae; phylum Streptophyta; class Magnoliopsida; order Lamiales; family Pedaliaceae; genus Sesamum; species Sesamum indicum. The sequence continues at coordinate 8,552,578 of NC_026151.1, forward strand.
GTGATCACCAAGTTCTTGTCGCCCACGAGAGTGTTCATACAAAACCCAGGTGGTTTCTTGAAGAGCTCCGCCATGGGAAGGGCGGAAGGGGTGGCGTGGAAGCGGACGAGCTGCCGCATGGCCCACGGCGGGATGGAAAGATTGGAAATGGCAGAATCTTGGATAGCGAAGATGGTGGATTCGGGCCCGGAGAAAAAGAGTTCCGGGGAGATTTGGAGGAGGGTGGCGGTTATGTGGAAGCCGCCGTGAAGGCGGAGGGCCCTGGAGGCGTTGAATGCCAGATGGTGGCCCGATGGGAGAGCGTCATCAGGCGTGGATTCTTTTGTGGTTGTGATGGCTATGAATGCGAGGGTAATAGACATGGCCAAGTATAATGGGGCATGCCACCAGTGTGAACAGGAGGCATTCGCCATTGGAGTACTGTTAAAAGCTTGCAGAAGTACCGAGATCAAATACAGTAGATTTTGTTGTCTTGCAATCCTGATATATATGCTTTCTTGTGTTAAAATCTTGTGTTTCTGATGCACAATATGGAGTGAGACGAGAGTATTGAATCAACAGACTGAAGTGGAACCTGTTTTAAACTGACGCAACTTCAGTGTTATTATTTGGGCATCGTTAGATTCGTGGCGTTGTGCATGATATGAATTCCGTCCCCTTCTAAGTTCTGTCCATCACAATCCTATCAATCTAACCAAATGAGGCCTTGATTTTTACAGGGGTGCTTACAAATTTCAATCTTGATTATATTCATTATACAAATAGGCTCTGTTATTCCACAAAGAATTAATGGCAGGGCTCCAAGAATTTATACTTGTGTATAACTAGAATAGTTCTTGCAGAAAGTTTAAAAAACAACACACCATAACACCAGAATTCCTTCATTATGAAAAACTACTAAAAAGTGAAATGGTGAGAGGGGTGGGGAGAGAAATCAAGAATCTCTATTACAAATCCCACCTTCATAAGCTTCAAAGTCATTATTGTTGTTTAATATACTACAACTACATGTTCAAACCAAGTTTCCATATGTAAGGGCCATCTTAAAAGCCATAGACCTCTCAACATTAAACAAGATAAAGCAGGCAATCAATGGCTCAGCCAAATTTTGCAGTTAAAACGTTTATGAAGTTTCACTCCTTTTTCTCGGCATCATCGGCAGGTGCGGGTTCAACGGTTTCCTTTGCAGCGCTTTCTGATGGGCCATCTTCTGCTGGCTTTGCAACGGTGTCGTCAGCAGCTTCTTCAGGCTTAGCAGCTTCACTTTCAGCAGCAGCTGATGCTTGGCCTTCGGCAGCACCATCAGTTACTGGCACAGTTGTCTTGACTGTTCCCACCTTCACATATTTGCTCATGAATTTGTACTCCCAATCTTGCAAAGCTTCCAGCTCAAACACACCCAGCCCAGTAAGGTCGCCGTTCAGATCTTTTTCTTCAAAAGACATCTTCGCAAGAGCTCTGCTGGCATCCTTTCCAGCAAACAAGGCATAAGGTCCACCGGGCCCGTAAAACATCCTGCAGATAGAAAATGAGCTCAAGTACAGAAATGTATTCTTAGGGGTGGCAATTGATATATTGACACATCTAGCCAAGTTTATCTTGATCTTAGGGGTGGTAGAATTGTTGTCTCAAAGGGCACACTAGTCAGACATGGAGAAAAGTACACTTGAAATCATTTCGGCAGCTACTCTCCCGTGATGTCAGCTCAACACTGGGGTCAAACCTCAATCTCAGCAGTTCATTGCAACACGTCACAATCACATGGAAACCATATTTATCAACTTATCAAAACATTAAAGATAAAACAAGCGCATGCTTCAATGTCAATATGCTTAGTTTTACTTGCTTGGTGATGAAATTCTAGGATGGTGGCCGGAGAACCGCAAAAGTGCAGGGAGGAAAATGGTTTAGATGTAATAGTCCTAAGAGGGTATGGTCATAATCTGCACCTTGGTCCTATTACCACATGATTTTCTCAACAGAGTTGCTAGGATCAAAAAGAATGAAAACAAACCGAAGAGAATGACCTAATATGTTGAATCAAGCAAAGAAACACAGAAAGCACTAGAAAGTGCCAGGTCAAAGGAAAAACATAGAACCTGCAATCCACGGCACTTGACTCCAACAGCCTATTTGACCGACTGTTTTAGGTATAATAAAGAGAAAATGAACATTCAGTGTTTTCTAATTGATGTTAAATATGGGAAGCTGGACTGCAACAAACCTACATAATATGTTCAACAGACAATAAACTAATCTCTAGTGCATACATGACTAAAAGACAATGCATATTGGATTCGAATAATTGAAACACATAAGTTGCACCAACCATGCTTCACTTAGTTGGAAACAAATGGTGAAGAACTCATATTAAAGGCACATCTATACTTTTATGTATCGTTCACCACATCCAGTTTGGGAACAAACGTAATCCACACGGGAGAATCCATTTTGATGTCCACAACAGCAATAAAAGTTGAAAACCATATCAAACATCAAATGTGCAAGAAACGCCAATTCAAGAAAGGTAATTACTTTATCCAGGAATAATGAACCATTTCGTGTTATTTGTCTTCTTTCTCCCTTTTTGGACAATTTATGCCATAGATGAATGCAAGTCGGTAATTTTAAACTACCAGTTTAAACGCTGCACTTCGAGTGAAGAAAGAGGAAAAGATACATGTAATAAAAATCATTGATGCAGCAAAAAGTCATTTTATTCCACTTGGCTGATAGAAAATGGCAAAAGTTAAGCTATTTCACTAAAGCAGAAGAAACTTTAAATCACAAAGTTGGATTCATATAACTGATTTACAGAACCAGCAGAATATCCAGTAAGTTCATTTTTTTTTCAAAAAACGAACATCGCTAACAATAACTCGATACTCAACAAATGGATAATAGAGGCAAAAACGCCCAATTTTTTAGAAAAGTAGCTATTTTGTCCAAGAGCAAGAAAGCATCACAAAGCAAACATCAACAGTAAATCAAACACGGAACAAAGAAAAATAAACCAAGAGAATCAACAGGTCAGCCAAAAAGGACCAGAACATCCACCACCAATCTCTCTATACATATTATTCAGATGCCAAAACTACAAAGCACCATAATCACTAAAAACCCTTTCACAGTCCCAATTGTTTATGAACAGAAAAATTCCACAGATCACCAAGATTCAACAAAAAGATCCAAATTTAACCCACCCAGAAATTCATATGACTAAAACTAACCATCAAAACCACAAGTTAAACCCATCAAGCCCAAAAGTAACAAAATTCTCCACGACCACAAAACAGTAAAAATTCAAGAAAACACAAAGGGATATACCAAAACATGAAAAAACAAACAAAGCTAGAGAAGTGATACCTGCTCTGTGAGACATCATAGATCTGACTCTTGATAGCCATAAGCAAAGGCTTCTTTGGATCAGAGCCATCATACTGTTTCAACTCCTCAGCAGTAATTTCACCAAGCTGAACTGGAGGAGGCAGAGGCTCCATCTGTTGCTCAAAACCCCTGGAACTCTGCTGAATATGGGCATCATCGGAGGACCCGAACAAACTCGATACAACATAGTAAAGGGTAAGGCCTAAAGCAAGAACTGTGAAGAAAGTTGCCGGAGACAGCCCTGTATATGCTGTGATTGATTCTTTTAAGGTCTCCCACAATTGAAGGGCCATTGCTTCACACACACACACACCCAGAGGAGCGAGAAGAACAAGGAAGAAGATAGGGTGGAGGCCTTTCTTGAATTGTAATAAAAGGGGCTTTGTGATTTTTATCGACTAAACTGCGCAGTCTCGGAATTGAGTCACCTTTTTGGACTATTTGACTTGTAATACTACTTTTCAGTTTCCACCACAAAATATTTTGTAATTGTGTTTTGGCCACAAAATTTTGAGACTTTTTAGATATCTCGACATTAATCATTTCTTATCTTTTATGAATTTTTTCTATAATAATCATTTATTACAAATATTGCTTAATAATATTAAGATATATTATATACAATCAATTTCATAAAATGAAAAAAACTATAATATCAAATACAATAGGAGAAAAAATAAATTATTTATATATACATTGACTAGCATAAGTATCTTCTTTTCCATATGTTATTTTCTAGTATCTATCCAGTCAATTTTCATTTTAACCTTAAAAATGCACGTAATGTTAAAATCAGTTCGATTGCGTTTGATAAATTTTTAATATTTGATGAATTTTGGGTTAGTGCGTATTAAGATATTAAAGTCATCTATTATGCGGGGCCCACATAATAAACGACAATTAATTCGATTGAAAAATAATGTTATAGGGTACATTCAAGAGTATGCAAATTTTAATAGGGCTAAATTTATTTAAAGAAAGCAAAAGAGTAGTTGGATGAAAGGGAAATATACTTTTGATAATTATCATTCACCACCAACTTCCAATTGTCCAATCTTTTATATTTCATGCTCTCTCATTTATTCCGTGGTTGAATTAATTAATATTATAATATGCATGAATTGCCTAAGTTTCAATAATTATTATTATTATTATTATTATTTATCTTGGGGTTGTCAAAATGAGAAAAATAAAACAATTTGTTGAAAAAGTTATCTTCTGACCCCATAACTTAGCCATAATTACTAAAGCGCCCACAACAAACCATTCCACACTTCTCCTTAACTCCAAATAGTTAGTATGCTTATTTTGTAATAATGAGTGAGCATATCTGCTATATTTATTTTTTGCATAATTATAGTGCCCTCCTCCCTGATATGGTGTAATTATATGTAAATCTCATGTGATTTGTAAAATTATATTTAGTATTGTTGATATTTCTTTTCATCTAACAAATAAATCATTTCATTAGACAAAATTCATCAAATTTGCTGATTTTAGTAAAAAAAAAATTGAGTAAAAATTCATATTTACTCCTGATTGGCTTATTGTAGGTCAAAATATTCTTTTTCTTAAAAAATTATCTTTATGCATCTTCACCCTTATAAAGATAATTTGGTCAAAAAAAAAATTGATCTGTAATAAATATCAATCAGTGGTAAATATGAATTTTCATTCAATTTTTTTTTGTTAATATCAACTAATTATATAACTTTTGTTAATAGAAATCTTTTACTAAACGAAAATAAATATAAGGCAAAATATCACTTTTGGTCCCACTAGATAGTGCCCTTCTCACTTGCAGTCCCACGCTTTACGTGTTCAACACCTTTAGTCCCAAAATCCTATTTTTTTAACAGAAATGGTCATATTCCGTTAACAACTAACTTCACGTGCCGTTAGTCAACTGGGTCAAAATATCACTTTTGATCCCACTAGATCGGGTCCTTCTCACTTGCAGTCCCACACTTTATGTGTTCAATACCTTTAGTCCCAAAATCCTATTTTTTTAACAGAAATAGTCCTATTCCGTAACAACTAACGGAAACGGCATGTGAGTTGTCACATGCCGTTAGTCAACTGGCAGTTGGCAAAGAAAACAAAAATCAGGCTTGTGTTCAGTTTTTGGAGGGAAAAAAAGGCGCCAAAAAAATATTTTTTCTAATTATATATGTAAATAACCCACAAACACCACACAACATTTTCATCACTTATTCTTGAGAGCAATAGGCCAAAAGATGTCACAAACATCTCAAAATAATTCAAATATTAAATGCTATTGTAATGGTTAATTATGTGTAAAAGGATGTTCTTATATATTACTAGATGACCTTTTAGTAATGGTGAATTATGTGTAAAATGACTAATGGATATGCCTTTTTTGCAAGTAATTATAGTTTGTGTTGTGTTTAAATGTGTAAGCATAAATCTTGAAAGCAATAAAAACGGAAACTAAAATTGCACAAAAGCACTAAATTGCAAAAAATAGAATATATACTGAAATCCACTTATTTTGATCATTAATGAAATGTGCTGTAAAGTGCAACTTTGCATGCTTAAAATCTGCCAAATACTATCACTTTACAAATCCAAAATGTGCCAAAACATCCCCCAAAAGTCTTACAATACCTTGCAAGTTTTGTTTCTTAAAACATCACACAATATTGGAAGTATTTGAGATGTTTGTGACATCTTTTAACCTATTGCTCTCAAAATTAAGTGATTAAAAAAAGATAAAAATATTGTGTGGTTTTTGTGGGTTATTTACATATATAAATAGCAAAAAAATATTTTTTTGGCACCTTTTTTTCACTCCAAAAACTAAATACAAGCATAGTCTTATGTTTTTTTCGCTAGGCACCAGTTGACTAACAGGTCACGTGCCGTTTCCATTAGTTGTTAACGGAACATGATCATTTCTATTAAAAAATAGAGTTTTGGGATTAAAGGTGTTGAATACTTAAAACGTGGGACTGCAAGTGAGAATAGCCCTATATAGTGGGACAAAAAGTGATATTTTGACCCAATTGACTAACGGCACGTGACGTTCCCGTTAGTGTTAACGGAATAGGACCATTTCTGTTAAAAAAATAAGATTTTGGAACTAAATGTGTTGAACACGTAACCGTGGGACTGCAAGTGAGAAAGGCCCTATCTAATGGGATCAAAAGTGATATTTTGCCTATATATAAATAAAACTAAATATAATTATTTAAATAATAAAAGAATTATATGTAACTACATCACACCTTATTGGAACGAGGGTGTGATTATTTCTTTATCTTTATAAAACAGAGGATTTGATAAAAGAAAATCATACCACATATTTGTGTGGCCGATTTATGACCGTTTCCTTATTCTTTACAGTACTTGTCAAGAATTCAATGCATTGAACATAACAATATTGTTGGGGGGTGGGGTGCGGTGGGGTGGGGGGTTATATCTTAGCTATAGAAATGCAGGAGTTAGAAGAACAAACCTTATTTATGTATATAAATAAACACCAGTCACATTATGCTGCCTAGAAAGTCATCTAAATACGTTTATTTCAACCTAGAAATGAACAAATATTGAACTAACATTAAACAGAAAGACGTAAGATTTCAGTCAAATTCTCCTTATTTCACTAGTAAACATTAGCAGCCAGAATATATAATCATATATATATATATACACATCAAGTCTCCGGTCTCATCTCGATGGTGGTAGCCGTTGAATGCTAGATTTGCAGGCGACCAGTCGATGCCAGTCTTATCTTCGTTTACTGCTTCTAGCACGTAAGAGAATACAAAGTATGGTAGATAACGGGACGAGACTCGAGCCTTAGACCTATTTCCGAGTGTTGTGTACTCAGATTGCAAGAGAACTTACTTCGTCGACTTTCCAAAGATCTTCCTCATACTTGTACCACCTTATCAACCCCTCGTCGTTCCTCGTACGTTGACACATGATGCAAGAATCGCTCATGCACGTCAGAAACTTCTTCAACCGGCTGGCCCGTTCAAGAACTGACTTGTCAAGCTCGCGGAGAACACGTCTGGGTGCAGGAGGAGGAGGGACTTCAATGATTAGGCAATGAGATATGTTGAGCACTTCTAGCCCTTTGATGCCGTCCAAGATTATGATTAAAGCATCCTTAAACAGCATAGAGCAACGAAGGCTTAGAACTTTTAAGTTGGGCAGAAATGCAGTTAATGTCGATGCAAAGAGAATATCGCATGGGCCCATGACCTTAAGTTCAGCAAATTTTGAGCAACTTCTGGCGATCTCCTCCATGAGGTATGGAGGGTTTGATATGCTAGGCATTGTCAATGACTCGAGATCTTCCCACATTCTGATGGCTCGACATATCCCCGTCTTCTTTATTCTGTTCCAGGCAGGCATGACTAAGCGCTTGAGACGTGGGCACCTGCAATGCTCACAACATGTATATTTTCAATCTTCCTAGGATCTATGGAATTAGACTACACAAAGGTTGCATCTGAATTAATGTATTTAGAGGAAAGGATTTCAAATCTGTGGTAACAAATTCTTCAAACTTGTTTGGATAATCGCATGTTACTGCCGAATTCAAATCCTTGAGCTCCCATTTTGAGCTATTTTCTGAGTCTGGATTTCAGATCCATCTAAAACAGTCATTTGAAATACTTCCATCCAAACATAGCCAAGAGTCCTAGGCAAACCTTAATTATCGTTCATCATTTTAACAAGTGTCTTGAGGGCATTTCATTTTAGCCTCATGTGTGAAATCATGATACCAAATACATGAAAGAAAGAGATATAGTTTCTGATGTACCTTTCAGCCGTATATGCCAACTGATCGTCGCTGACATACATATTGTAATGAAAAATCAAGGTTGAAATGTTTCCGCAGCTGAGATTCAAAGCAACCTTCAAAACTCGCGTAAATATTTTATCTGATCGACCATCAACATATACATACGGCTCTAACGGTATCTTGATAAAGTTTGACTTCAGCAAAGATATATCAAGCGTCCTCCAGAGCAGAGGGTCACATGCAGCCATTCTCCATGTTCGACAAACATGACCAACTCCAGAGGTCAGCTCAAGGATATTCAGATTCTGGAAAATCTTGACCAGAATATCAATGTCCATGTCCTCCCATCTTCTCAATGCGGAGTATGTATCCTCCATTACAATGACTCGTCAAAATCCTAAACAAAGTCTTAGTACATCACCGGGCCTAGGAAGAAACAAGAAATCGATCAGCACAATGACTCCACAATTAACTATTGTCAGAATTCGTATGTCTCATGTTGTTGGTATTACAGGAGAATCCACTTAATCATCAGATAAGACGCGAAATGAAGAACTAACTTATCCAGGCATGATGCATTGTGATGACCTCATTAACTAACATTTTGTGGGCATGTTTACATATAAACTAACCAACAATGTTGAATTTAGTCCATTGACACATTCTCTTCGTTGTAAGAACCTTTGTTGCACCAACCTAGGAAAAGGAGTTCGATCATAAATCTTCAGACCACATTCCACAATTCAAATTCCACCAAAATGGTAATGTCTTTCAGAAAAAATTCATGAAACTACCCAAGTAAAACCACATACGTTCTTACGCCGTAACATTTCAACATAGAATTCACTGTAACTGAATGCTATAATCCAAATCCAGACCACAAAAAAATCATTTGAGAAACAATTCAACATCAACGAGAGCCAATTTCGCACAAATCTTATACAAACATGAACCGACACACAGCAGCAATCTTAATGAAATCGAGATTCAAGAACAGAACGCCACCTGAAGGGCACAAACTCATGGTTTTTGTAACATTCCTTTCTCAAGAAGATCAACAAATCTTCACATTTACATTAACCTCAATATTCCCATTCCTAAAACCTTAAAAAAAAAATTCAAGGAACAGGAGCAAAGAAACACCAAAAGCGAACAAAAACATCCAGAAACCAAATCAAACAGAAAAAACCCTTCAAAATTCTGAAAAGAGGACATTCAAGAACCAGGATCCCAGCCCTTGATCCACCCACCAACATTCCAAGAAAATTGAAGCCCACATGCAAGAAACTGAGGAATCAAGGAAAGATGCAGGGAGATTAGAGGAATACCTCACAAAATTAAGGATGTCTTTGTCTCAGGCTCTCTGCGTTTGTTTTTGTGGGGTGGGCTGTTTCAACAATATTTTTCTGCTGGTTTTCCTAGAACGAAATTTGGGGAGGCATAGTGGAAGTGAGATTAGGAGAGAGAATCAGATTCCTGGGAAGTGGGGGTGAAATGACAAAAAAGGCCCTGAATTTAGGTGGATATGACTAATAGATAATCTGAATTTCTGACACACAAAAAGCTGGCCGTCAAATGTCATTATTGTGCTCTACCGCTCCCATGGATGATGGAACTAACAATCATTGCTTTCACACTTGTCCACTCACCATCTTTGCTTCTAATTTTTACCTTCTACTTCTCACCTTTCTAACACATTATAATTTTTATTATTATAACAAAAAGAGTTGCTATAGACATCAAGTGGTGATTTTAATGTTGTTGTATCAATTTTTTGCGATCTAAAAAATATCTTTCAATAAATAAGATAAATAACTTATCTAAATTTTTAATTTTTATATTAACTTAATTATCTAATTAATATATTTTAAAATTTAAAATATTATTTATTATATGTACTAAGTTACGACTCGACACAAATAGCTAGTGGGAAATAGTACAATCTTATTAATTGAATGAATATGTGTAAGTATTTTATTTTATTCGTTATTATAAGTACTATTATTGTACTTTCTTTTTATATTGATGGAGTGTGAACATGAAACAATGAGGACTTTATCACCTCAATTTAATTAAACTTTTACGGATAAAGGAAATATAATTCACCTTATTTGATAAAGGAAAAATGTAATTTCAATTTAATTTTTCAGGAATAGTGGCAATTTTAGTTGGGGCCGATTTAATTTAAAATAGCGAATTAAAACAGCAATTTTAAGAAAATGAAAATTTAAGAACAAAATATCCTAATTTTATTGGAATCGCGCACATCGACCATATAAATTTTGGGATTTCTCTAAAATCCGACGAATTAGATTACGTGGAAGTATTTTTTCAACTTACGTGGCTTTTTAAGATACATCACCTAAGCACTAATTGAAAAAAATATTCACACGTAAATTTGTCAAGTTTTTTAGAAGTCTCCAAATTTATGTGGTCATGTGCGCGATTTCGGTAAAATTAGGGCATTTTATCTGTAAATTAATATCTTTTAAATATTATTATTTTGAATTAGACATGGAGTAAAATTGTGACCACCCTAAGAAGTTGGACCAAATTGCTTTTTTCCTTACTTGATATTTTCGTACTCGATTTCCAGTGATCCATGAAGGGTCCAAATACGGATATTTATGATTTTATTGGTTTTTCTCCCAGATCCACTCGGGTCAAACCTAACAAAACCCATTTGCACCTACTCCGACCCGACGCATCAGCAGCAAACCCGCTGGGGAAAAAATCCGACCCGGATCAGTTACACATCAGTAAGAAAGTTAAAAGGTGAAAAAGTAAAAAACCATTGCTCTGTTTTAGTCAGACTATTTTTTGGCTATTATTCATTTGCTTTGTCCTTTTCCACTCCCTGTTATCAGAAGGAGGAGAACTGTTAACGGAAAATGGGCGGCGGCGGAGAGCACCACCACCATGTGGATAGGGCCCACGGCAGAGATTTCAGGGGGAAAGTGTGGAGCATGACGGGTGGGCCCTACTGCCGGCCCAAGCACTGGAAGCGCAACACCGCCTTCGCCATGGTTGGCATCGTCATGATCTGTATCCCAATTGCCATGAAATCCGCGCAGCTCGAGGTGCGTGAACCGCCTTTTGATGAGAGGAGCGATATTTGCACTGCTTCCTTAACTGTGACCAAGTTTTGATCTTTATCAAATTTGACGTTAGGGTTCTGATTTTGAATTTGATTTGAACTCTTTAATATGTTCAACACCTGGTTTGACGTCAATGTGGAACTCTGGTAGATTCAGCGGAATTATGGGTGTCGGAATTGGGGATTAGCTATTATGAGTCTTGGCAAGTTCGAATTACCTATCTTTTTACCTTGTTCAGCTGCCTGGGGAGTGAAATTTAAGCTGCATTTATATCTTGGCATCAGTGATAAAAGGACAAAAGAGAATGGGAATTGAAGAAAACTGTTTCTCGCCCAACTCCTTACACTTACTAAAAACGAAATGATAAACAACACTTTGTCCACCTCAAGTGCCTCAACTCTGTCCAAGTACCAGTGAACGTCCAGTAGAATCTCGAATAAGCGTCTTGTCCCGTTTAAAAGTAAATTCCTGAAGTTTGACCTGTAGATGGTACAAGGTAGTCCATTTCTATTGTTTGGAAATGACATGTTCTTATTTGCTTATTATATCTCTAGAAAATGAACGCCACCTCTGAACATATATATAACCATGGAAGTTAAGAAATGATAGTAATTTATACTTGGAATGTGGCTCAATATATGTATTTCTATTTTATTTACATCCATGTTTTGTGTGTCTATCCCAATAGTATCTTTTGTTCTTAAATTCTATGTTATCAATATTATATATATATATATATATATATATGGATGAGATTGTTTATCAGAATTGATATAAAACTAATGATTGAGTTTCTTACACTTGTTGAAAACGAGAAATATTCCTCATCCGTGCTAACAAACACTTGTTTCCACTGGTACTATTCCTGTACAGAACGTTGTTGTTGTTAGCCTGTTCATGTAATTGTGTTACTGGGGATGATGCAGTTCATTTATGCATCAGTTAAGTTTTTCTTTCCATTGCTTGTTCTTTAATAAAGGGCGGTACTTCTTTGCATATTCATCAGAATAATCCCGTGTAGAGCATGGAATGAGCTTTCTAATGAGTGGTTGGATTTGAAAATATTGAAAACTAGGCGCCTATCCATCAAAACAATCAATAACATTTGCTTACAACTCTTTGAACCTTGGTTATATTATTTTCTTCAGCTTGTTGTCTTGATTTAAGGCACAACGGTGATCATTTCATTATCATAATGAAATTATTTACACACAGAAAGGGAAAGCTCGATTTCTGCTTGGTGAATCCACAAATATATTTGCTGTGGAGTCTTTCCTGTGAGGCTAAATTGTGCTGATGATGTAACTTCTCTTGTGGGCTTGTGGGATTACGGGACTCATATGCTTGAGGATATATATTCCTGGGGAACCCAATTTTTGCTGATCTGTTTAAATATATTCCAGGATCAGAATGAAAACACTTTAGTCAATCTCTGGAAGTGTTCAAGACTATACTCTTGAAAGAGACATTAACTTGTAGTAGAAGAACTTGACTATTGGTAGAATTATTTTGTGGAAGAATCATATCAGCCCGTCAAATTTCTCCAACATTCTGAAAACATAGTTAATAAGTAGTTACAATGTTGGGTATATTTGTTTCCCCTGCTTTGTGGAGACTTTTGGATAATCATGTTTTCTCTCCTTATATTTACTCAATTACTCTGAATTGCTCGTCACTACCTGTTCCTTGTTTCAGTTATTCTGAAGCGATACATTCTGTATTAACACTGTATTTGTTGCAGCAACGTCCTCACCTTCCAGTTCGGCCAATTCCCTCCCAGCTGTGGTGCAAGAATTTTGGGAACAAGGAGTATTGATCCGTCATAATTCTGAAATGAGTGGATTACTACATTTGGTGTTTAGATTTTCCAGTGAGCTAACATCATTGCAACGTCGCAGTTGTTGCCTGGTGAGAAATGCACGAGTTGTACTTTGTAGAGCCACAAGGGCTAACAGTCATAAGAGCTCCAAAGGGACGACTTACTCGAATTTATTGCATTGTTGATTAGCTTTCATCAATAATTTTGAAATAAAACATATTTGTGACTAAAATAAATCCCTCAGAGTTAGCCCTACCTATCTCTACAACTAATTAATGACCTGAAATGAATCTCTAGTACGGCTTCACTTCACCTACATCATCTTTTGCATGAGATCGAATTTCATTATCATTTTATCCCCGACCAATATTAATAAGTAGGACGTGTCGATCTAGATGTCATTGACAATCATGAATTTCATTCAAAAAATATGGTTTTCATTCAACCATACCTAAATCTGAATAGTAATAACATTAATAGCATACAGTTTGGACAAATTAAATGTTGGTTACAAGAATTGAAAAGACAAAAGGTTGAATTTAGACCACGTCAGACATTGGTGCCCGAAAAGCCTATGTCCACAACCACTCCTGTTACGGAATTGAGGTACACATGCAACCACCATTTCACCTCTTCCTCCACCACTTATACAATTCCAAAAAAATAAAATAAAATACTCAACTATCAATTAATGTTTTTTATCAGTCTCAACTACGTCTCCCAACTGCTAGATCAAAAACGAAAAAAAGACTACGTGTCCGAATTGGATATGCATCGACGGGGATACTATGATTACGTCTATGTTATTGTCTCGATAAATTATGATACTAACTAAGTTCAATCAATTTTTAATTAATAAAATAATAATTATATATATTTATTATATAATTAATTTACAATTTAAATTAATTTACGATTTAAAGAGATTGATTTGATTTATGGTGTTCGATCTTGAACAATATAAATATTTTCCATAATTGAGAAAGAAACTAAAGAAGTTGGAATTAAGAGAAAGGAAAAGATGAATGTTCTTTGTGGAAACAAAAATAGTAATTATTTATAGCTTAATTTAACATTATATATATTAAGTTATAATATATATATATATATATATATTAAATACCTCAAACTAGTATCATAAATCTTTATATTAAATAATGGTATGTTTCTATTGCTAATATAATTTTATAGCCGAAAAGTATTAAGTTCGTGTCTTTATTTCTTTTTAATTTAAATTATTTTACCGACTTACACTTTTTATGTCTTCTCAACATTTATTAATTGTTCCGAATATCTTTTATATATAAATATGTAAAATAATGTAAAATTTATTATTAATAATAAAAAGAAGAATGTAAAGAGATAATTACACTGTCTAGCCCGAAATTCGATATGATTATACATAAATCTATATTTAATATAATTAACATTAAATTTCGTTTAATAAATAGATCCTTCTGCTAGTAAAAAATTAACGAAATGATGCTGTTAGCAAAAAATTTGGATGTTTCAATTGACTTATCACATGTCAAATAAATATTTTATCATCAAACTATTATTATACATATTCATACATATTAATGCATGTGAGAAAATTTATCACTTTTATGAAGATATATAATAACAAGAAAATATCTGTTTAACCTACAATAAGCCAATAACTAATTAATCAGGAGAAAATATATATGTCGTTTCATTCAACTTTTTTTGTTAATATAAATAATTAAATTTCTTTAATTTTAACTAAAAGAAGAATCTATTATTAAACAGAAAAAAATATATAGATATTAAATATAATTTTTAAAATTAAAAAATATATCTAATTATACCAAAAAATTTATGAAGGTGGACTTAATATTTCAAATTTAAAATAAAAGATTGGGATTGAAAGTGAAGGATAGGGCAGTAGGATAAAGAATCTGGGTCATAGATAAAGCACTCAACCTGCATAGCTAAGCTTAGCCTCTATCGAAGCCTTTCATTGGCCTGAAAAATTTTACCAAAATACAGAAAGAGAAATCCGGCAGCAGCAACCCATTCTTGATTCTCCTCCACTCCACTGCCACATGAATTTAAAAGTTGGGTCAATCTCATGTGAATGGGAAATGAGAAACTTCTCCTCCCATTTCCGTCTCCAACAGCCCGGATCAGTAATCCCATATACAATACGGGGACGACAAAATGAAGAAGGAGAGCAACCACGCGCGGCCGTCGATGATCAGCCCAGGTGTGAGTGGGACTTCAATCTCTCCGCCGTAATTTCTTCAGCCGCCGCCGGGTGCGCCGTGGGTTCTGACGCCATTGGGGTTGTGGAATTCGACCGCAGCAACTCCTTTTTCGCCACCGGTGGCATCGCTCGGAAAATCAGGATTTACAACGCCCAGAAATTACTTTTGTCGAGGGAGAATGGCGACGGGAACGCCGCGTTTCTCGACCACTCCGCTGCATGCGAATACTACATGTGTACTCCGGCGAAACTAAGCAGTCTTAAGTGGAAGCCCGGGTCGGGTTCACGGGTCATTGGATCTGGGGACTATGACGGGGTTGTCATGGAGTATGATCTCGAAAAACGGGTGCCCGTTTTCGAGCGCGACGAGCATGGGGGTAGGCGGGTTTGGAGTATGGACTACTCGAATTGGAATCCGACTCTTGGGGGGTCCGGTTCGGATGACGGCACAATGCAAGTATGGGATACACGTTGCGATATGGGGAAAACCCTGGCTTCAGTTGAGCCGGACCGGTATGGATGCAGCCCGGTTTGCAGCGTAGAGTTCAACCCATTCGGTGGGTTCCTGGTAGCCGTCGGATGCTCCGACCACAAAATCTACGGCTACGACGTGCGCAGAATGGTGGACCCGGTTTTTATCCTGGACGGGCACCGGAAGGCCGTGACGTACACGAGATTTCTTGATCAGCAGAAGATAGTTTCATCGTCGACTGATGGGTGTTTGAAGATGTGGGACGCAGAGAATCAGCACCTGATTAGGACGTACAAAGGCCACGTCAACAGCAGAAGATTTGTGGGGCTGTCGGTCTGGAGAACCGGCGGATTATTCAGCTGTGGCTCCGAAAACAACCAAGTATATGTGTATGACATGAGATGGGGCAAACCGATTTGGGTTGGTGGGTTCGAACAGGCGGCGCAGCCTCGGTGCGAACCGGGTTTTGTGAGCGGCGTTTGCTGGCGGGAGACGGGAGGAGAACGGTGCACGCTGGTGGCCGGTGGTTCTGACGGGGTGTTGCAGGTGTTTGAGGGTGAAAAGAGGTCACGCTTATGCTCATAAGCAGTTTCTTTGGAATTTTAATTTAATTAATAGTTTCAAAAATTGAGAAAAATTAATGGAATTATATATATATATATATATATATAAATTTCTTGGTTTTTTCTTACATAGATCATGTAATGGAAGAGACAACAACAACAATAATAGGGGAAATCTAATCTACTACTTCTGCATTACAGATTGCAAATCAAGATTGCTTTCTTCGGATATTCTTCTACGTATAATTTAATTTATATTACATATATATAGCTTGTAATTTGGGAATTAATGATATATAAAATAAATAAAATCATAATAGAAACATTGAACTATATATCTAGGATGGTGGTTTCTTCTTGGTGGTAATTTTCTTTTTTCTCTTATTAAAATCCACAATTAGGGTTTGACGGATCATTTAAACCCTAAATCAGAGACAGAGGGCATGTAATATTGAGACAAATATACATAAATGGTCTAATAAGAAAGACATTCATATTGTTCTTTTCTATTAGGTTAGATTCATTATATAATAATACTTTTTTAGTGTGATCAAATGAATTTTCAGTGAACTGTATGTGAGTGATAATTATTTTTTTTTTTTTAGATAACAGTAAGTTTCATTAATAAGAAAAGAGGGGTACAAAGTACAACAAGCATAAGCCTAGTGATGCTAGAGAATATCAAGTCCAAGCAATGCGCCATAATCTATACAAGCTCAATAATTGAACGGAATGGGGAAGCTCACTATAACTACACACCCAAAATAATTGCTCTAAAACAACAGTCGTTACTTATTTTGAAAAATATTGAATCTGATGAAATGTCCCATATTCCTCACCTTCCAAATATGATAAATCGAAAAGGCCAATAGGGCTCTAAAAGTAGCATGAACAAGGTTCTTGCCTTGTCACCTCCTAACTGCCGACCGCTGTACTCTTTACAGCCAACATATCTTGTAGTTATTTCGATCACAATTAAATTAATCTTTAAAGACCTGTTATTACGAATGAGTTAAATCGATTAAAGCTCATAATCTATCTTATGGAGGAATAGGATTCATGATTCCTCTTAAATTACTACATAATTACAATAATCATGATTCTTTGAATTTTAATTGTTTATTCTCATACATTATAAATTAAATGGAAGAAAACTACAATATGGGACCTTTATCATCTTTCACGATGACATGGGATTCATCCACTTATAGGTAAATGAGGCCTTATAATCTTATAGGTAAATGTATTCGAACTCCATCAGGTGTGTGGGATGTTCTCTGTTGTTGTAAATAAAAGTTGGTCTACTATAATAATAGGTATTATTGAGTAGAATATTATTATTGTAACAATTTTTGTTAAACATTGAATCAATATAAATGATTGTATTTGTAATCGATTTATTTTAATTAATAAAAAAAACTTACAATCAACTAGATATGGGCACATTTATCTTAGTATGTGTATATATATATATATATATTTTAATGTATAACCTTTTGGATCCAATTGAGGCCCAATACTTCTTGGACCATACCCGAATCGGATCCAAATTCTAGATAAAGTGAATGGGCACCCGACCCAACTACATCGTGGGGCTTTCGCTTTCGTTTCCTCCCGCTCGACCATCTCTGAATTCTGTAGGAAAACGGAGAGAATTCACACTCGCCAATCTGCGGTGGATCAAGAGGAGGAAGAAGGAGGGTATTTGGAAGAAATAGGGAGAAATGGTGACGTCGCCGGTGGTGAATACGTATCCTCTGTCGAGCTACACTTTCGGCACCAAAGAGCCGAAGATGGAGAAAGATACCTCCGTCGCCGATCGCCTTGCCCGTATGAAAGTCAAGTTCGTATTTTGTTTTAATTTTTATTTTCTTAGTTTTTTCTGCCTTTGGATGTTCTGTTGGTTTAGTAAAACCCTAGATTGACAAGTGATTGTGTCTAGGGTTTTACTGTTTGTCCGCTGGAGATGCTGTTAGTGGTGGGTTTTTGCTGAATTTTAAGTGGTTTCTTATTTGCAGCTACATGAAGGAAGGCATGAGGACTAGCGTCGAGGGTATTTTATTGGTATGCATTTTCTCCTCCATTCGCAATTTTTATTGTACGTAGAAAACATGATTCCCAGCTTTCATGATTTAATTTGATACGCAAACAAAGGATTGGTAACTTCCTTGTGTGTAGCAAGTTTTTACTGATCTCATGGATATACGATAATTGTGTTTTTATCTTCTGTCATCGGGAGTGGATAAAGTCCCAACGTTGTTCCTCAATAAGTCATTTACTTTTGCAGCCGTCTCTGTATCATGTCTGAATCGATTGGTTTTGTCTTGACTGTTGTTCTGCAGTGCTTTTTGAAAGTTATTCTATTAATGTTTGTCCTCCTGTTTACAATTAGATCATGTTATGAGGTGATCTTTCTGAGACTTGTTTGTTTAATTAAATGCATGGTAAATGAGAGGGGCAGCTGCTTTAGAGGAGTAATTACCTACATATTATGGGGTCCTCTTGTAACAGACTGGATTGTTATAGAGTTCTGATGTAATGGAGTTTTGTCATCTAACAGTGGCTAAATTTGTTAATTTAGTTCTGTTAAACATCTGAACTTGCAGGTACAAGAGCATAATCATCCCCATATTCTTCTTTTGCAAATTGGAAATACTTTCTGTAAACTTCCTGGTGGTAGATTAAAGCCAGGAGAGAATGGTATGATATTTACTACATTTTTCTTTTTTGAAATAAATGGAAGGAGGATAGAAAGAAAGCAAGCAATAGTAGGAAATAGTTGAGCTCTAAAAACAAAGTCCTATTTCACATCTGGAATTTTTCTTGATTGTGTTCATCTTACATTTGTTTTTCCCTCGAAACCACTCCACAGAAATTGAAGGCTTGAAAAGAAAACTCTCTAGCAAACTTGCTGCAAATTCGCCTTCCCTGCAGCCAGATTGGCAGGTAATATTTAAGGAACAGTTGCTTATTTAAGGTACAAAAACTTACAGGAATCCATTGTGAAGGGGGGTGGGGTTTAGTTCAGTATGCTTTGAGATGTATCTTCCCAACCAGAGGCTTGAGATTATCTGCTACTTAACTTTGTCCCAGTGTAATGCATTATCCTAGTGGTTGCTTGATATATTGCTATGCATAAAGGAAGCCATTGTGATTTTTGACATGCCTTGTTTTGTGCCTATCCTCTAGATATTGATCCAAATTTTCTTGTTAAATTTCTACCTTGGAGATGGTAATTATGTGAGATGCAAATTTTATGCAGATTGGTGAGTGTGTAGCAATCTGGTGGAGACCAAACTTTGAAACAATCATGTATCCTTATTGCCCGCCACACATAACAAAGCCTAAGGTAAAATCACAGCAATTCTCATTTCAAATTAGCATCCCCCATGAAATAATGCTCAGCATTGAATTTTGTGCATGCAGGAGTGCAAGAAACTTTTCCTTGTTCACCTGTCTGAAAGAGAGTATTTTGCTGTGCCCAAGAACTTGAAACTCCTTGCTGTTCCATTGTTTGAACTATATGACAATGTTCAGGTGAGAATATCATTCCTATACTACACCCACATATATGGCTCCTGTAACTTCCTTTTTTTGTTATAGAAGGGAAAAAGAATGGAAAAAAAGAAAAAGAGAAACAGTTGGCTGTATAATAGCATGTCTATATGTGAAGTTCATATATAGATTTGAGCATGTTTTGTCAGTATGTTAACCTTGAATACCTTGTCAAGTATCCTCTGGAGTTCATGTTATGAGTGCTGCTATCCTTTTTCTCCAGTTTTTTATCAGCATTTGCAGGTAGTTTCGCCTTTATCATATAATACTTACAACAAGTGTCTTTGTTGATCAATGTCAGAGATATGGACCTGTTATATCTACCATCCCGCAGCAGTTATCTCGGTTTCAGTTCAACATGATCCATCCATAGATCAGTTTGGGGCTCTGTAGAATTCAGACAGGAGACAGAATGCGACTGATGATCCTGAATTGTTTAGTCTGCCAGGTTGCAGGTTTTCAGTGGAAAAAATTCACACTCTGCTTCATATCTCGATACATTCGGAGACTGTTCTAACTTTCAACTTGTTATATATTTCGACCTAGTTGATCATCCGATATGAGTTGGGTCCTTGGTGTAGCTTTTGTCTTATTCGACTACTTGTGTTCTTGTGTTATTAAGAAGTTGTTTTATGTTTTTCAACTTTTTTCTGTTTTAATACTTAATGGTGTAATTGAGTTGTTAAGGAGACAAATTAGATGAAGAACCACGATTCTCAGTGAAAGCTGTATGGTATGCGATGTAAGCATTAAGAGTTGTTTTAGGTGTGGAGTCATACCATTTAGCTACTGTCCTAGGGCAAACTGTTAGCCGCATGTACGTGTAATACTTAGTCAGACTAGCTGATGAATATGATTTTTCATGTCAAGAGAGGATTTCTCTCTTTCTTTTTGTTCAGATTGCTCCATTGTTTATTGAAGTGTCACTGTATGCAAGCAGAAAAAGATTTCGATGTGAGTAGGACTGTAACAACATTGGTTCCCGTTGCACACTCCAACACCTTTTTATGTTTTTTGTACTTTGATGAGCAGAACTCTTTGCAACAAAGATTAAGAAAGTCAAAGAAACTGTTATATTATATGATTCTGACTTTCCTATTATACTGTTAAAATGTGAGGAAAATAAATGATTATTTACATTAATTTATGCATGTATGTAATAAATGTAATTGTACCAGGAGAAATTGGTTTATG
The DNA here is from genome assembly GCF_000512975.1 of Sesamum indicum. Classification (NCBI taxonomy): domain Eukaryota; kingdom Viridiplantae; phylum Streptophyta; class Magnoliopsida; order Lamiales; family Pedaliaceae; genus Sesamum; species Sesamum indicum. The sequence goes on from NC_026151.1 coordinate 8,573,670, forward strand.
CATCAACGGGGAAGAAATTGTTTGTCCGGATAATTACAATGCCCATCAATACGTAGATCCCTTAATAGACTACTTATGGTTCGGAAGAAAACAAACATCTGGGGTTTTAATGTAATTATTCAAATTACAGAGGGTTTATGTGTAATTACATTAATATCAAGGGAGAACGATGTAATTATCCTTTATGTTTATATATATATATGGATGCCTTGCTGTTGATCACTGAATTTGGAATATTACAAGCTTCTGATCTATTGATCCCCGTGATGACAGCCCTATGGTTTAAGACAAGACTTCTTTATATGTCTCGTGAGTCTTAGATATGTGAATGTATGTTGGGTGGTAAAAAACAAAAACAAGTTTCTGACTTGTAACTGTAGGTTATAGAAACTTGTCATGACACCTCTGCCAGATTACAATTATCAGTTGGCTGACAGAGCAAAGATGATGCGGGTCTTTGCGAGCTAGCCCGGCGCTTCATAAACCAGCTCTTCTAAGAACTGCATTGGGTCTGCCGAAGTCCTCAAGTGTCGGACAAGTACAAAACAATTTGCAAGCTACCTGTTAATGCACCGTTGAGAGCTCCTGGCTTGGCCTGTTGCTATTATATCGATTCCATTAGGATGATTCCCATCAAAATAATATTATGAACTAGCTCATTTGATCCGTTTGAGGATTGACTGTCGGAGGAGCTTGTTGCGGATTAGAACCGACTCGACCCACAGTGATGTGTCCTATTTAAACATTTTCCGATCATTTAGGATATTTGTAATAACATGGACCCCACATCAGCCATGCCTAGATTTGCAGTCCAATGATTAGTTAGTAGTAAGAGTAACTATTTCAATACAATATTACCTCTCCAGCATCCTCATTAGGCCCACCAAAAATAGAATTAAGACACAGTTAATGGTGCCTGTCAAGTAGGTTTCAAGCCTGCTTAATGACACAATACAAAGATCCTGCAGCCAGTCGACTCCTTTTTTCTCTTCCTAAAAATTTGCCAAACGGGACACCTACTCACTATTTCCAGACATCACTTAACACTATCAGTGTAAAATAATCCTTAAAATCTACACAATTGTGTTCTTTATGTCATTTCTTTACAGCCCTTTTCCAGCTTTAGGCCTGAAAGAGGTAGTTAATGTCAAAACCATTTCTTTTTTGTTCCTTCCAATAAAGAAACATGTTCTTCTCTAACTAATCCGTCCTTTAAATTCCTATGTCTCCCCTGTTTCTTGTATAAAACACATTGCATATGTTTATGTATTATCGAATCAAGTGTTGAGGCCCCCCGTTGTCTGAAAATGGCTGGCACAACATTGGACAAGTCAATAAAGAAGCATAAGAAGGGGTTGTGGTCACCCGATGAAGACCAGAAGCTCAGAAACTATGTTCTGAAGCACGGTCATGGCTGCTGGAGCTCTGTTGCTATCAATGCCGGTCAGTTCACACAGTACACACTGTTCTTGATGAAATCTGTTAAGAACAATTAATGTAACTTACGGAGGAACATCATTGACTATTTTTGCAAGAATGATGATGGGGGGTTAGTAGAACCTGAATCTTCACATTGTCATCCTTGTTATTTCTTGCACTTAGTACTTTGACATTGTGTGTGTCCAAAAGGGAAAAATCTACAGATTCTGTCAAATACTCTTCAATTTCTGTCGTTTCAAGAACACACCATTTAAAAATGTTATGTAGGACTATTTCACTGGTTATCATTACTAATCTAAAATATGGCTGCGGAAAATGCAGCATTATTTTTCAAGAGGTTCTTTTTCTAACATGCTCAAATCTTAGTGGTGTTATTGTAATAGCTAATGATGTAAGCCTACAAATTCGTTATCCTTTACCATACTGCATATAATAAGATTTTGGACCAGTGTGATTGGCTGCTAGAAGTCAACAATGATGGAGTTTTGTGTTAACATTTGATTGATTGACAGGTTTACAAAGAAATGGAAAGAGCTGCAGATTGAGGTGGATTAATTACTTAAGACCGGGACTAAAGAGAGGGGCGTTCAGCGTAGCAGAAGAGGAGACGGTGCTGTCCCTTCATCGAATATTAGGCAACAAGTAAAAGACTATGTTCTTTTCCATTTCAACTCTGTTAGTTTTTTGTTCCCTTTCATACAACTTACACAGACGAAAGGGCTGCAAGTTCGACTAGAAATGATCATTCTTGCATCTTGAGACTGATGTATTAAGAATTTTCTAACGGACAGAGATGTTTCAATCTGTCAGGTGGTCTCAAATTGCACAGCATTTACCAGGAAGAACTGATAATGAGATAAAGAACTACTGGCATTCTTGTCTGAAGAAAAGAAGAGTGGTAAAAATGTCTGAAACTGAAGCTCAGACTACTAAAAATAACTACAAATACGGAGAAATTCGAGGACTAGAATCATCAACTTCTTTTCAACACATAGAAAGATTGGCACAACAGTGCAGTTTTCCTAAGGTTCTTTTCGCAGAGTGGCTCTCATTCGATCATTTCAAGAATGAAGGTAATCTTGACAACCATAGCTCGAGTCCTGAAGACAATTTAGTCGATGGTTTGCTGGTTAACGAAGGGACGTCTTGTAGTGAATCGGACAGGAAACAGGACGAGGTATCTGTGGATGATATGCTTAGGTTGGAGGATTTGGAAAGTTGCCTGATTGATTATTTTCCAGGAGAATTCTGCATGAGTTATGATATGTATGTATGAGAGTTGCAGATGCAGAAGTCAGTTATAGAAGTACTTACGAATCATATCCATAAACCAAAGCTTTCACATCCACATACAAAACGAAACAATAATCTTTTCACTATAATAAATGATTTTTCCCTTTGTTGGTGTGATTGTAAGGGTATGTGTGGTTGATATTAACAATTTACATATAAGGGCCTGGGCTTGAGTGAATTTGCAATGGAGTATATACTTAAAAACTTTCAATTTGGAATTATTATTTTATTTTATATTTACTTGAGGTTTATTCATTTATTATTGTTGGATTAATTAGTTATTAAAGTTATAACTAATAACTTCTTAATAATAATAATAATATGAAATTTAGAAAAGTATATATTATGCATCGTAATTTGTTCCACAAAAATAAAAATAGTAAAATAGTTGAAAAAAGCATTAATTAATATGCTTGTATGTTGTATGAGTGATATAATTAAATAAATATATTTTTCATATTACTTTGTATACATGTATAGTTTTTAGAATTAAGGGATAATTGCACTGTCCTCTCCTAAGATTTGGTGTAATTATACGGAGACCTCTTGTAGTTTAAAAAATTTCATCTTACTGCTTCTATCAAACACATAGTTCCTCCCAAATTAAAATTAATTGAATTTTCTAATATTAGCAAAAACTTAAATGAAAATCCATATTTACCCCCCCCCCTCCCCAATCCGCCCTCCCAATTGACTTATTATTAACTCATTGCAAGTCAAACTCTTTTTTGATCATATAAGGATGAAAATATACCTGTTGATATGCATTAGTATATGAATATTTATAAGGGGTGAATATATACCTCTTCATATGGACTAGCATATGAAGATTTATAAGGGTAGTTAGGTCAGAAAAGATTTGCTTGACTTGCAATAAATTAGTAATAAGTTAAGGGTACATATGGATTATCATTCTTTTTTTTTTTTATTAATATCATCAAATCGAGTGAATTTTAACTTACGAAATGATCTATTTATCGAGTAAAAACAAACCTCAAAGAAAAATAGTGTAATTATCCCTAAAATTAACATCATAATAATTGAGTTAAAGTAACTAATATTCTTCTCACTTTTTTTCAGTCTCTTTTATTTCTTTATAAATATGTTTTGCTTTCCCTTCCTTTTCCTTTTTATGTACTTTTCTTTTTCTACCCTCATACTCCCTTTATTTTTTCTGATTCCCCCACACTTTCTTCTCTCCTTTTATTTATTTTTTCAGCTTAACTTTAAATTACTATTATTCCTTCAATATTGTAATAATATTTGTGAGACCTTTAAATAATAATAATAATATACCAATCATATCTTAATTTTCCTGTTATGATGAATAAGGACCATTAGCTCAGCAATTCTCATCAGATGTGATGTGATTTGCTATTCGATTCGTACCTTGTCACGTGATAGTCTGTTTTGGTTTCATATAAATCTCATAATTTTATTCTGAAAATATGTCCCCATAGAGAGGAGTTAAGAATTTTTAAATTTATAAGTCACTCAAACTTTTTACTTATCTACGTTAGAGTGTGATCGGAACAATTCTCCATCAATATGTAATCTCCAATTCCAGTCATGACTATTGTATAAAGCACATGTTCGTAATTGTATTTTTACTTAATTAAAACAAAACAGATCAAAATTAATATTAACAGTCAAACTCGTGATCTACAAGCCCCTTTTTTTTTTTGGGTTAAATAAATTTAATCCCATGAGTTATTTTATCAAAAATATAGTCTGTTATATTTAAATTTAAATAAATGAAAATATTGTTATGATGATGTAGAAGGAAGGTGAGTGATGAGCAGGCATGCTGCGCATTACACACAACAAAACTATAACGAAAATCGTCGCTGCTTCTTGAAATTAAATATTTGAGCGTGTCTATAAAAATATTTGGTTTTCAGACAAATTAAAGTCAAAAAATTACTATTTTACAAGATAAGGTTTTTTTTTTTTTTTTAAATTGCGTAGAATCTAAGAATATCAAATTTATGAATTAATAATAAAATGTATATTACGCTGATATGACGTGATTTTGATGTGTAAAAAAAATATTGTGAAAAAATGGAAAATGGTTGAAGTTGAAGCGTTTAGAAAAATAATTTAATATTTATAATTTTTCCAATAAGCTATATATGAAAATTGATAAGGAGTTTCTTGTAGCTTTTAACTTAAATTAGTTTCACCTAACTTATTTAAAAGCAGAAGCTGGAAAATGAAATGATCTTTTCAATTTATCTTTGATAATAAATTATATTAAATGCTTATCTTAAATAGTTGCGACCACCCTTAAAGCACCCTATAGAGTGTGTTTTATGAGTATGAAACATAATTACTGATCGACTATCAGAAAAATTATGGGAAATTTTAAATTGTGTTGCAACGATCGTGTAATTCATTTAATATAGACACATTATACGTGTATAAAAATAACATCATGTATTTTATTTAATTTATATTTATATATATATATACATACAATAAAAACTGCAACCTGCAGACTTGAAATGAAAAATCCAATCAGAGAGGAAAGAAAAGAGAGATCATCACCAAACTCGTGTAATACGATTTTAGAACAGTTGAAATTCCAAAGTATTTGAAAGATAATATAATTTGAAGGTAGACCCCAAAATAAAGAAATTTGGTAGTTTCCATATGTCCAAACACGTGTAACATAAAATATAAAAGCTGATGGGGGCTGCATGAAGAACGAGGAAGATCATCCTATTTAATTTAATTATTGGTGTTTTCTTTTTTCTTTCTATTATACTTTTTTGTTAAATATATTCATCAAAATTAATATATTGGTAGTAAGGCAGAAAGAATTCACAATCTTTGGTCATCTTGCTGAGAAGTTGATGAAAATCAGCTAAAACTGAAGATCAACACCTCTTTGATCCACACACTTATTCTGTATTTCTCAATCTTGATCATATATCTTCTGGTAAGGGCCCTTTCTCTCTCTAGAATTTTCTGTCGTCTATATATGTATATGTACATGTACCTATGCATGTAGTTTTCACAGAGGGAGAGAGAGGGAGAGAGAGACACCTATTCTTTAAGATTTTTGGTAAAAAGACAGCTGGTTTGGTTTTATTTACTGTGTTTTTGTTTTTGGGCAGTGAGGTTTGTGGGTTGTGGTTGAAAATGGGGAAAAAGAGAGATGAGATGAAGGAGGAGAAGAAGAAGAAGAAGAAGGGGAAAAAGGCATGTTGTGAAAGAGAGGGATTGAGGAAAGGGGCTTGGAGTGCTGAGGAGGATAAGATTCTTGTTGACTTCATCACTCAAAATGGGCAAACCACTTGGAGAAATCTCCCTCGACTTGCTGGTTTCATTACTTCTCTCTTGTTACACTTTTTTGCATTTTAATGCATGATATGAAGCTTTTATACTTGACGTGGCGCGTGTTGATTCAAACTTATAATATGTTGCTCAATCCCTCAAAGAAAGGGCTTGGGAAGGCTATAGGGTAATCATGTTGCATTATAAACTCTCCCAAATTATGTGTTTAAGAAGACCACATGTCATTGTTTATATACAAGGGGCCTCCCAAGGGCCTTCCGTCTAAAAGTTTGCTGAAAACTGTGGCTGCTGAAAATGAGAAGGTATCATGACAGATGATACAGACATGCATGTCTGAGAAATTGAGTTGTTCTTTCCTCTTCATGCCGAGAGTTTTGGATGATCATATATCCAATTAGGACAACATCAGTCGCCGAGGAAATTAAGATTATCGTTCCCAAATTTCTGTCTTTTAGGAACCTAAGAGGGACGTCCTGGTTGTGTGACGTTACAGGTCTCCTCCGGTGTGGAAAGAGCTGTCGGCTTCGCTGGACTAACTATCTTCGACCAGACATCAAACGTGGTCCCTTTAGTCCCGATGAAGAGAATACCATTATCCATCTGCACAGCACTCTTGGTAACAAGTAATTAATCTCTTCTGTCATGTTCCCTTATTACGTAATCTTGTACGAACAATTATAAGGAAATTTTGTGGTGAGAGATTCCTTGTATCATCTTGAAGAACGTACCGGTTATAACAATGTTTTTACTTTACTTTCTTGCATGGGGAATGGTATGTACTATGTAGCTGATGATATAACGTTGTCGCTGTCTTGTCTTTGTTCTTTCTTTAAAGGGCCTTAATATTCCTGTTATCGATCACTGATCACTGCTTTCCAGATGGGCTGCAATAGCCTCCAATTTACCTGGAAGAACAGATAATGATATCAAGAACTTCTGGAACTCACATTTGAGGAAGAGATTCAGTGGTGAAGTCCTCGACCAGACGTCGTCTCTGTCTAAGTCAGTTGATACGAAACATGAATCTCCTCAAACTCGCCTATTGGTTCAGTCTGAGAATGTTAGAGTAGAGACTGCTGAGTCCCATCTGTCTAGTAAATCTGAAGATGACTACCTCCTATGCCTGTGGAATTCTAAGGTTGGAGATTCATTCCCAAGTGATAGGGAAGGAGCTGGAGCTCAAAGTCCAGCATCACAGACATCATCATATATAAGAACAATTGAATCAGGCTCCAGAGCCAGAAACCTCAGTGAACCCTGCAAGAAAACCAGCTTCCCCGGGGAAACAGATCAGAAAGTGAAACTTTTGAACTGCAAGAAGGAAGCTGAAGAGTTTGGGAGTAATTCTGATGACTCAAAATCAGATGATTCGTCAGACACAATGCTCAAGATACTATTAGATTTCCCTATGGGCAGCAACGAAATGGAATTCTTACAAGATCCCTTTGATGATGTCTCTACAGGCACCCTTCATTAGTTGCAGACTTGCAGTTATTTACTAGTGCCTGCATGGTTGATAAAGTTAGTTTCCAGCGAATAGCTGCCCTGTTTCAATTCTTGTTCTTAGTTTGGGAGGTAGGAAATCCAAACTACTGTCTTGAAAAGAAGTATTTTCATCAAGAATTCAAGCTTTTTGAAACCTTAACATTAGAACACTAAATTTTCTTTGTTGGGATGCTTCATCACTAGCCTTGTCTTACTTTTCATACAAATCCATGATATATGTTCTCTTTAGTTGTAAAAAATGTGTGGTCTCAGTGCTGTCCCTACTTTGCTATATCCAAAACACCAGAATTGACAGGTTATGTCTGCTATTACAATTGACAACTGCTAAATGCATTTCCACAAGTTGGGATCAAAACTAATGTAATGAGATAGAAACCTCTGTAACACACAAGTTATCAACATTCTTGCAACTTCCAAACATGATCTTTTGGTTTTCATAAATACAGTAAATACTGTCTACCAGAATGTATCTATGAACAAATACAATCACTATGCACACATGCTAATGAAACAACAAATATCAATTCTACACAAAATCACCACACAGTACATCTGAACCATAAATCCAAGTGAAAAAATGTATAAATGCAACTTCAGTTTCAAACCAGGCCAGATAATTCTCAACTTCAGAAACAGCCAAGTAGCTTCTTCGGACCAGTTCCAGTTGCACGATACTTTGCTGCCATCTCCTCGGCCTTGAGAAGATCTTCCCCGCGTTTGGCTTCAATCATCGCTCGTTTTTCTTCTGCTGCCTTGTGGACGAGAGCGACCTTGTTTTTCATTTTCTCTATATATTCTGCTTTCTTTTTCTCCAATTGCTCCTGCAGAACAAGATGGCAACAAAGTTTACAAGATGTTTTAAGATCTTTCATATGCAAAGCTCATTGAAATGATAGAAATCGTGGGACTTTGTTACCTCAATTTTCTTAAGCTCAGCCTCTAAACTTGCCTTCTTGCTGTTCTCCCAAGCTGCAATAGCAGATATCTTCTTCTGAGCCCTGTAAATATATAGTAACAATGAGAAACAACAATCCTGGATTCGTACTTGGCATTACTGAAAGAAGCAGGACGACACAGACGAGGCTAATTCAGTAATTTTATTGGAATACTTAACATAGGATTATATGGATGCAAAAGAATTGTTTCTCTTTACTAAAAGTTGAGAATTTTCATCTTTACCCTTTGCAACACTTTTTGTTCTTTTTCTTCATACATTGGTGCAGAACATAATTACTAACATTTGCTGAGAATTTCATTTTCATAAGTAAAACAGATTAACACCCAAAAAAAGAAAAAAGAAAAAAAACCGTGGAGTAATAGATATATGATAAACAGGGCATTTTCAAGAAAATACATACTTATTTTCAGCTTTTGACTTCTCACTTTCTTCCCATGCTTTAATCAAAGACAACCTCTTCTCTGTTGCTACCCGTGCAAGCACAGCATCTGAGAAAACATTGAAGGACTTGAGCATATATATATTTCATCCACTCCATCAAAATGAAATAAACCATGTAGATTCACTATAGTTGTGATTACCTCTGTCTATAGAGCCCTCAGGTTTCTTCTCCTCAGCAGCTGCTTCTGGTTCTTCAGCAATGAACACAAAAAGCTTTAAAAGTTAGGAAAAGCTGCTTTTTGCTTAATTAATTGCCACCCAACTTAAGACTAGACATGAGACGTCCACCAGGTAATTTCTTGAGTGTCTCCTTTCACATAAAACTTAGAAACAGCAGCTAGAAGCAAAACACAAATTAAGAAAAAATAGTTTTTCAGGAGAAAAAATGAAACAAACAATTAACTCCTAAATTTTGTGTATTCAAATCTAAAAGAGGGAAAAACTGTTCTGTCCAGGCTAAGAAACAGCAAATAGATTATACTGCAAACTCTGATGAATTCATCCACCCCATGAAAAAAGCTGCAGATTTTTCAAGTCCTGATTACCACTCAGAGTTTGCAAGACAATTACCATTAAACAGACGCTCCAAACAACTTAAGTAAGATAAGCTGCAGCAAAAACACTAAAATATCAAATTCAATAAACAATTTTCCGGACAGAAAGAAACACACCCTTTTTTCGTTAAATAGACTGTGGAAATACTGATTTTTCACTAAAGAAAAACTATTCTTCCAGGGTGAAAAAGAAGAAGTATATCTCCTTATACAAGCAGTAGGGAGGGATTGTTAGAGTAAATTACTTTCAACCACGACAAGAGCTTTGCTTTCATCAGCTTTCTCTTCAGCTGGAGGTGGGACAACGATTTTCTCCTCAGACACGTCTTTCGGAGCTTCGGCGGGCTCCGGCGCAGGAGGGTCGGAACAGGGCTCCGGCTCAACCTTCTTGGCTTCATCCTCCGCCATCACTTGGGAAAACTTAGCTGTATTTGGTTCAATATTCGGCAGAAATTGCAGAAAGGGAATTTGAAGAAGGAAAGCAGGGAAATGAGTAGTAAAGAAGTATATAGAAGTATGTATGTATGTATGTATAATTGAAGAGAGAGAGAGAGAGAGAGAGAGAGGAGTTGGTTGAAGGAAGGTAATTGTCGCTTGGAATTGAACAGGGAAGAGATGGTGTATTATGATTGGTACAGATAATGTGCCTGCCGTCTTGTGAGTTGGCACCGCACACCCCCCCCCACCCCCCCCCCCCCTTTTCAGAGTGATTTGATTTTCCCCCCCCCCCCCCCCCCCCCCTTTTTTTTATAATATACTCAAAAACCACGAATTATGACATTATTGTACAATGTTTTATTTTATTTTTTTTATGATGTCTATGGTCTATAATATCTTTAAATTGTTCTTTTGAAAAAAAATATGATTATGTTGGCTTATTAGTCTAAAGATAATTATACTTTTCTTTTTTGAGATTAATATAAATTTTATGTGATTTGATTTTGTACCCCATCCTATGTTCACTTTTTGTACACATCGATAATAAAAGAATTAGTACAATAACATTGACATAATAATTTTCAGTCCTATATGTATTTTACTAAAACACATATTGTCTTATAATATTATTAAAATTTACATTTTTGGGTCCTACTTTGCCGGCGAGTGGGATATGATAACAAAGAAAAAATGTGTGTTTTCTCGTGTTAATTACTAAACACTATAAAACCTTTTAATTCATGAGCTCTACACTGATTTATCATTTCAGCCCTAATTTCCGCAAACACCCAAATGATTACACAAACATAGAACAAAAACGCCAACAAAATTATAGAAATAAAATCATTGGCTATTCCCATACTTTCACATGAATGAAACCTTCTTCATAAGTTACCATTAACTCAACTGAGCAAACCATCTGCTTTTCAGACATTCTTTGTTACTTGCCGATTACACACTAGCTTTCTTTTTTGAGCAAAAATGACACCTTCAAGAAGGATTCAGTGTGTGGTGAAGTGAATTAGGCAAATTTTGTCTCGATTCATGAATGGGACGAGAATTGGTGGATTCGGGTGAAAAAATTAGGGTTTTAAAGTGGAAGGGGAAGTTGGAATATATACTGGTTTGAGAATGTGTGGGATTCTTGTGAAAAGATATATTTTTTATTCTATTTCCCACAGAATCATCATCTCCCGCGAGTGAGCAACACGTAATTTTTTTTTCAGTATCGTTCTTTTGCTCCGGTGAAAAGCAGGACTAAAAGTGTCAAGTTTTATAAATTTACAGGACTAAACGTGCTTTAATAAACTACATACAAAACTAAAATTATTCTATCAATAGTTACAGGATTAAATATGTCAAAAGAATCAAAATTACAAGACGGACGGGATGTATTTATTCAAAAAATAAAAAACAAAAAATACAACAACCTATAATTACATGATGAAAAGTGAAATTTTGCCATTCAAACAATATGATACGTCTTTATAAAGTACCAACAATGTCAAGGACAGATAAGTGTCTCAAATGTACAACTTGCTAAAGCAATGTATATGTCAAGGACAGATAATAAGTGTCTGAAAAGGACAACTTGCTAAAGCAATGTACAGAAAATGGCATCGTAGGGAAGCAAAGCCCATAATCTAATAAGTGGTCCTAATTCCGACACTTTTTAACTCGCCTAGTGCTTAGCATCCACACTCCGCGCTGCCCTTTTCTCTTATTCTATGAAACCTAAACTCTGCTGTTTTATTTAATAGAAACTCTATAACATTATTTAAATAAATAATAATTTATGTGTATTTATATCTAAAATACAAAAGCAGAAGCACCAGTACGGGACAATTCTATTCTTAACCAATCAAATTCTTGTCTCTTGCTTACATATTACCATAATCTATACGATGATATATAATACTGTATTTTCTACATATTAATTGTGATTATACAAAACTCATAGTAACAATCATCACAAAAAATACCCAAACGGCCAAGGAATGTGAGCTGTGGTGCCGTCGCCAGCCTCATACCAAATGTAATCCACTTGTCTATTTTTCATTATTATAATTTAGAAAAGGAAATCATGATGATTTCCACTTCAACGATGAGTTGGAAATGTGTGCTCATGCTTCTTACACAATCTTGTTACCTGTTTTTTTTTTTACTTGAATTCTACTTACATCACAAATATGAAAATAAGGTTTTTAAATGGAATAAATACGCCAACATTTCTTTGCTACGAAGATCTACAAGCGCGTAAAATTGTTGCACTCACATTAAGAAGCTCTTGATTATAGTCTTTTAATACTTAAGTCAGATAATCATTAAGAAATTTTAAGGTAGCCAAAATCGTACCAATACATTTTCCTAATTATACGGCATATTAGGATTTTAATCAGATCGGGATTTGATGGAAACAATTCAAAATAAGTGGCACTGGTCCAGAATTGTTCGTAACTTAAAATTAAATTGGGGTACAAATTTTGATACGATCTTTAAGAGATTATTTCCACGTTTTATAGATTTTGCCTTGCAAATGGATGAACATTAGAGGTGTTGGAGGTGGCCTCTGTATAAAACCTCCAATGCCCTCATCAAAAACCAAGATAGCAAAGGTACTCATAGACTAAGACTCTCGTACTTTGATAACGGACTTGTTAAGGATGTATATATAATAGTTGAAGACGAATAAGAGGAATTTACAAGTTTAATGTAGTACCTCATTTGTTGGGGATGATCATTGTGATATTTCCAAGGATGTTATTGTAATTCCGCTCGTCTTTTTCTTGGATTCATCTTTTCAAAAATTTCTCTTTTTTAATGAGATCACATCAATAAAATTCAAAACTGAAATAGTATAAATTACAGGATATTTTCATTTTTCTTAATCCGCATCTAAAATACAATAAAATAAAAATCCAATAGATGCAACGTGGACCAATCTTGATGGGCCAGATTTCAGTAAATATTAGACGTTGGATGTGACAGCTCAAAGATTCTGCGGCTACGAATACCGTATTGGGTGGGCAAGGCTGGTGGCAGTGGGGCCCCACGAGTTGGAATTTTCATATGGCCAAGACCGCTTTGCCCTTAGATCAGGATAGACATAGACTCATCCCAACCCTACATTAATTACTCGGCCATAAATAAGTTTATTAACTATTTAATATAATAAAAAAATTATAATATGTTTTAAAATATTTATAAATATTTAAAAATTGAGCTCGTAAGATTTATATATAAGACGATATAAGTTTATTAAAACTAAAAAAAGGAAAAAAATCTGACTTACGTTTATAATTTTAACAAGTTGAACCAATCGAACATATGCAGTTAATTTGTTACAAAATTCACTAATTGTTCATAAAATAATTTAATTAACAAATCAAACTAGGAATCATAATGAATCAATAGTCGACCCTCAAAGGAATAAATAATTTTCACAAATTTAAGAAAAACAAAAATTATTTAAATGGTCCTCTGACAAGGACAATGTATGGTGTATTTAGTTGGCAAATGGCACTAGCTTAAAATTGAAGTCATTAAGTAGACATTAATTGCTTAAACACATCTCATTTCCCTTGTTAAGCAACCCCTTAATAGTTGTTATTACATGATGATGATGATAGCCTGGAAAACTGAAAAAAGTGTGTTTGTATAGGTCCTCATAAAGGCAAGCAATAAAGAATTGTAAAATAATTTTGTCTATGTCTTTATGGGTCATCATCAAATGGACTACTTCATCATATGGTTATGCTTTCTTCATGTATCTTGAAATACTTTTAACTTTTTGGGTTTTTCTTTTCTTTTTTGTTGTTTTTCCCAGCTGTACAATTAAGTCAAACTTTTGGGTAATTGCCTAATTGGGGTTGATTTAATTTGTATTATATTCTCAATTCTTGTAGAAATTTGCCCTAAATTTATCTGATTTTGACTCATCTAATACAGTAATAAAAATCTCCAAAATTCAATTTCAATTTCGTTGGAACTGGTCTTTGGGTCTTTAAAACAACCACAAAACCCTAAGAAACTGATAACTGTCGTCAGCACTCCAGCAGAATACCACATGCCAGCATCGTTCTCAATGTGGGCACAATATTGTGTCTTCGTCCAATTTGTATATGCAATTCATATTTGGAGACCCCAAAGAAGAAATTAAAGGACCACCTTTGTCTCTTAGGTAACTCCAGCATATGAACAAACATCAACAAAAGAACATCATAATACAACGGATTAGAGGGGAAGTCATAGTACTGGAGTAGCTACTAATTACCGGGACCTGTTTCCTTAAGTGTCAAGAAACACAATTCCTGTACGATATTGTGATACTAATGTCGCTGCCAAACACAGATTGAACAATAGAGATGCGACCATGCTTACAAACACTTTCGGTGGAGGTCTGTAGAAACTACAGAGCAGACACGGATGTCTTCAACTTGTTACATGTTTATCTCTCAGCATATATAAAGAACCTTCGTGGTTACTGTCCATAATAGAACAGAATAGGGTCTTGTCTTAAGTTCCATATGGACTGAAAGTGGTAAAATACAGAAATGGCAGCAAACATAGCACATCGGTTCAACCTACACCCAGTAGCAGATAAAAGCAGCCTAGTTGCGAGTATTTTAATTCTGTGAATACATCAAAAATTATATTTTCAGACGGACAGCTCTGTCTTGGAAACCAGAATACCATCTGTATCTGCATAAAGCCATTCTCCATCGCATATTCTGGTCCCAGCAATAGTTATTGGTACGTGTTTTTCTCCGATCCCCTTCTTGTTCGCTTTGACTGGGTGTGAAGCCAGAGCTCTCACACCAATGTCACAACCATTGATTTCATCCACATCCCTTACACAGCCATTAACTATAATACCAGCCCACCCATTGTTCTGAGCTTGAACAACTGGGTTGCCTCCCAATATTGCACATCTTAAACTACCACCCCCATCAACAACCAGAACTCTTCCATTGCCCTTCTCTTCAAGAAATTCACGTATCAAAACATTATCTTCAAACACTTTAAGAGTAACGACGGGGCCAGAGAAGACTTGGCGCCTGCCGTATATCTGGAAAATTGGCTGAAGTGCTCGGAGCTCACCACTCACGATAAGCTGTGGATTAGCATCACAAACTTCAGCAGTCGTTACCAAGGCCATTCTGGATCAACCTCCTTCAGATAAATAAGCATTATCATAAGTACCAATTTATAGGAATATGGGCCATTGTGTTTATTTTACTGATGAGAACTTCCCCCGAAAGAACAAAGTAATGACTTACTCTCTATTCATCTATAGTCATATGACAAATCTCCTACCCGAAGAGCTATATACAGTAATTTAAACAGAAACACATATAGGAAGGAATGAAATACCATACAGAGGTAATGTTTTCGTGCTGCATCATGTCAAACAAGTTCAATAAAACTAGTAATCCGTGAAACATGAGGTGCCACTGACTCCCAATCAAAATTCTGTATACCATGCCAGGTTATACTAAAAGTACATCTTGGAAAATGCTAACTCTATATAATCTGGTTAAGGAATGCCATGAAAATTAAGATAACTTTTCCTCTATGCAGAGTAGTCAGCCATAAGAGTGAATCGTTCTTTGAACTTGATCAGTGTTAATGCAGCATCAGTTCAGTAGTTAAAGAATGATTTTCTTCTTACAAGCAAAGGATTACAACAACAGTGATCTAAGAGAATTTCCCCAGAATCTTTAATTCACATAACGCAACATCGGCCAAGTAAGAGGACTTGATGGAATGAATAAGAAAAAGGGTAACTAGGACCATGGATGGGTGCCAACTAGGACCACTTAAGCTAAAATACCAAGAAAATCGACAGAACATCTAACACAGAGAAAATTAAGAAGAAGGAGGCCACCCACCAAAAGCCCATGCCCATAAAAACACAGAAAACAATTCTCAGACATGGATCTACCATTGCCTAAATTTACCTGCAGGTTTTTCACAAATTTCTTTACTCGTTCACAAAACTCATGCTTCAGATGTCTACATATACAATCAGCTAGAAAACTACATTATGCGTCTGGAAATAATGAGATTACACATCGTTTTGCTTTCTCTTTTGCCGCGTGTGTCCATCTTCCACAATCAAAATCATGTATTCCACAGAAATATTATATCAAAATTTGACAGAATCTCAAATGAAAACCTAGTAATTAATAAAAGAAAAATGATGAATTAAATAGAGAGATCGGAGATCGTACAATTCGCAGGCGGATGAGCTGATGCGGGATATCCCCTTCAAATTATTGAATCAAATAACCAAATTCAATGGAAAAATATTGAGAAAAAATGAAGTGAACTCAGAAATTTTGATGCGAGGGCTAATCGAGTCAATTTTCGGAAAACAAGGTCTGCTACTGATTGTGGAAGCGAGAGTGAATGGTGATGGTGATTTGAGCAGTGCGACTGTCAGTCTTATTTAATTATTTTTCTTTCTAAAAGTAGAACCCGCACCCCCAACTTACTTCAAATACTGAAAACACCCCTCAACTTACTGAAAATACTGAAAGCACCTCTCAACTTACTGAAAATACTGAAAACACCCCTAATTTTTCATGTTGTGCTTGCATTTTTACTCGTGAGTTTCGACCTTTTTTTTCTTATCTTAATTATTTTTAGTTTATAACTAATTTAACATTTAGGTGTTCATTTTCATCTGAAAAAAATTATCATATTCTCTATTTTTATATATATCTTTTTTAATAGTTACATAGGTACTTGCTTTTATAATAATAAAATCAAATAGTCAATTCTTCATGCCAAGTTGATAATATATATCCCATGTAGCTACAATTATTGGATCTCGACTCACAAACAATTTGTTAAATTGTGCGAATTACAACCAGATTTTATGTGGTTTGATATAATTATGTATATTTTTATTATTAAAAAATTATAAATATTTGATGAAATTATATGTGATTGATGTTAGGAATTATCAAATTTGCATTTATTGTAACTTTTTTTTTTAAAAACAAAATTTGATCGAGGTGGATGAAAAATTCTAAAAATGCTAAAGAAAATTATTCAATTAATTCTAAAAAAATTCAGAATCAATTTTTTTAAAAATAAGTAAAATTATAATTTATAGCGTATAATTAATCCTAAAAAAATTGAAAATCAATTTTTTTAAAGTAAGTAAAATTATAATTTATAGCACAGTAGAACTTTTTTAATCAGTTTATTATAAAAATTTAATAAAAATTAACTAATTGAGCTAATTAATATGTAGTTATTAAAATTAAAAGTATTATTTTTGAAATAATAATAATAAAATAAATTAAGAGGAAGTACTTGTAATTTAATCCATTAATAATGTGTATTGACATTGTAAGTGCAAGGGTGGCTCTGATTCTTGCATCCATGAAAGGTAGAAACGTGGCGTTGTAGAGAATACGTGTGTCGCTCAGGAATGGCCATATCTCCATGCACCACCAAACTCCTCCCTCCACCGACTTCTTCAATTTTTGCTATACAAAACCCACAACCCCCACTGCTCTTCTCATCATCTCTTCTTGATTGTCTTCACTATATTAATAATAATGTAAAGTTCCTCTCAGCAACTTATATAATTGTGATCATCTTGGGAAGAATCATATATCGTCATGGAAGCACAACAACACCGCCCTTCACATGCCCATCCTCCTCCTCCTCCACAGAGTATTGCTAGCTGCTTATTATACATTCTTCATTTCTATCCCTTAATTAATTCCATCTGATTCTCACTGTTAATGTTTTTGGTGAAAGTGGTGGAGGGTGATCCAGGAGGGCAGCAGCACCATCATCATGAGAAGAAATCCGTGCTCAAGAAAGTTAAGGATAAGGCCAAGAAAATCAAGGATACCCTCAAGAAGCACGGCCACGGCCACGGCCACGGCCAAGTTGATCATCAGGGCGGGGTTAATCGTGAACAAGGGTATCATGAGGAAGATAAGCAACAAGTAATGGTGGATGATCCAGAAGTCCATGGTGCACCAAGTTTGTTCTTTTCCTCCTTTTTTCACTCTTTTATACATTCGATTTAGTTAAATGATCATTTGAATCAATGGAATAAAGATGTAATTAGTTTAATAATGACGTGCAACTGGGAAAAAGAAGTGATATCATGTTGTCTACTGGTTTCTTTTTTCTAATAATTTGAAACAAATTATCAATAAATTTGGAGTATTTACCTAAGTAAGTTTTATGTGAAGCATCCAATTACTGTTCTAAAAATTCTTACCAAACTCATGTTTGGTTGAGCCAAATGATGTGATTGGTCGCTTCCCTCTCTTGAATTTTATGCTTGGAACTGTAATTGCACCTAATTGATTTAGGTTTAGTCAAATCCAATTCGGGTTATAATTTTCCCTAAAGTTGTCTGATTTTCCTAGTCTTACCTCTGTCGCAGTGTATGAATCTAGTGCTATCAGGAGCAGAGATATACCAAAGGAAGCCAGCATCGATCTACAAAAGCCAACAGATACGCCGACTGATAGATTTGATCACAATGTAAGGGACGAAGGAATAACTAGGCCTTCTGCTCCTGGCCAAATAGGGTCTGAATATGGCCGGCAGGCAGCCATGGAGGCCCATGCGCCTGAAAACAAGAGTACCCCCCTCCCGACTATCCGGGAAGCAGTGGACACAAAGAAGCCGGGTGCCAATGAATCAAAGGTTAAAATTGGGCAGACAATGGGCTTAGAAGAGGATCCCCATTCCACTAAGACGACTCGTGCAGCTGAAATTCCACCCTCGAATTATCAGTCCAAAGTCACTGATCCTACAGGAGCTGGTAATCTATCTTGAATTCATGTGTGTTTGTGGAGATACAATTATCCCTGCCTGCTTTAATTATGATCATTTGGTTTCTGACTGTAATCCTGATGTTATGGTGCTAGTTAGTGGAATTTGATAAAACATTTTACTGTGTTAAGGCGGCAAAGAAGCAGATGTTGCTCGTCAGTTCAACAATCTGAATGTTCATGATGCATCGGCTGTTTCAAAACCTGTGGCTGGACAGGCAGGTAGCGGTGGTCCGCTCACTCCACCACCACCGAAACCGACTCTAAACCAATTCGATCGAGATCGAGAACTGAAGGGAAAAACTCAAGATCCTGCCATGTCTGAAGACTTGCCCCAGGAAACTTTTACTGGGAAAATATCGTCGACCGGTGCTGTTATTGCTGATAAGGCTGTGTCCGCCAAGAATGCGGTTGCGTCGAAGCTAGGATATGACGGTACTAGTGGCCAAGAAGGGCAGGAATATTCTTCTGGAAAACCTGCATCAGAACTAGTTACGGATTACGCGCACAAAGTAGTAGAGACACTAGCTCCAGTCTACGAGAAAGTCGCGGGCGCCGGCACTGTAGTGATGTCCAAAGTCCACGGCAGCACTGGGGAAGACAAACACAAAGAAGGGGCTGATAAAGGGGTGGCCACGACGGACTACTTGGCTGAGAAATTGAGGCCTGGAGACGAAGATAAGGCGTTGTCGGAGGTGATCACCGAAGCATTTCACAAGAAAAAAGACGCAGGGGAGAAGCATCCGGTTGGAAAGGTGACGGAGTCGGAAGAGGTGGCTGCACGATTAGGGACGGGTGCGGAAACTAAGAGGGAAGGTGACGACGCATTGGCTGCCGGGGCAGAGAGTTCCGGTCAAAGCGTGACAGATAGGGTGAAAGACGCAGTTGGGTCGTGGCTTGGGAAGAGTACTGGAATACAGACGGCTCAGGACTCGATTGCCGGATCATTTGGTGAGTTGATTTGCACTCTTGGCTTTCATGTTCTTTGCATCTGTGATTAATTTGCATTGCGAGTATAGCAATTCAGAAATTGTTCTTCAATGACAACATCTAGACAAGAGAAGTAGTATTCTTGTATGGTTGCAAATGATAACTCGATTTCTGTTACGTTGTAGTGAGCGATGCAGGCTCAGGTGGAAGGGGAGTTGGAGGAGGCGAGGAAGCTACTAGCGGCCAGCAGAGGAATGTGGGAAGTTGATTGAGCACATACATGTGGAGGCTAAGGTAGAACAAGAAGTTTGGACATAGTTTATAATTTGAATGAGTGGGGTTGGTTTAATTTGGGAGGAGTGAGTTTGATTTCATGTGTGTTTGTTTAATGGTGGATGAAGAGATGTTAGTGAGTGAGACTTTGTTCATAACTAATGATACTTTGGTCGACTGAATATGGGTTTGATATAAGTGAACAAGTGGTGGACTGACAGCTTAGGGGAATGCTTGGGAGGATATGGGCGTCATGTGGATGTAATAAAGATGAACCTTAGCAATGAAAGAGTTTACAATATTAATCCCATTTGCCCCTCAATCCGATGTGGGCGAAATTGAGAAACAAAGAAAATGAGATGGTTGTCTTTGAACAAGAATATTTAAGGAAGGAGAGAGAGAGTTGTATGTAGGCAACAGGCATACCTTGCCAAAGTCTTGACATGAACGTACAAATTGTTGTTTTGAATGTACAAAGTCTTATTATTATTCAAACATTTGAAAATTTCGACAAATCAAATAGATAAAACAAATGAAAATTTAACAACATAACAATTACAAATAAGATTATTTGATTCCCAATATTTAAGTCAAATATTTCTTCTAATCACTAAACTGAATTACTATTAATTTGCTAAAGTATCCAAATAAATTACATTTTCATTGTTGGAACAAAAAAAAAGATGTTGCTATTTCTCCATTAATTTTCTGCTTTTTGGTGGACCTCTTACTAGGATTTGCAGCGGATGAAATTTTGGGGCCGAAAAGTCCCAACTCGTTACAATATCATAAGTACCTCATGACTATGATATATTACCTTCAGAAATTTGTGAGTGAAATAAGATGAATGGAGCAAAATAATAAATGAATGAATTGTATTTTATATTGAATTATAATATAAAATTAATATATTCTTAATAATAATACGTATAAATAAATATATTTTTGTTTTGATTATTATTTTTGAAAACAAAACCACAAACAAACGGGGCGGCGGCCGATGCAATAACTATTTTAGTGAATAATTTGTGAATTAAATGTTGCATTGGTTGGGCCCTGCGGGTAGCCCGCCAACCCAAGGTGGAGGTTCCAGAGGTAGCCCCTCAAATACAGAATACTTTACAACGGTAAGTAATTGGTTATGTCGTGCGATCTATGATAATCCTATGACTATAAGAAATATAATTTCGTCATGGTTAATTATTATCTATACTAATATAAAGAAAAAAGTCCCTCCACATTTAAAAATGGTAGTTAATGATACCACCGCATCAATTTTTTGTTGAATCAGAAATACCATTCATGACAAAATAACAAACTTATTTAACTTTTCAAAATTTAGACTAACTGATAAATGATTATTTGTTTTTTTCTTTATTTTGTTTAATATAATGTGTTGGTTTATATATTTTACTCTTATTTATAATATATTTTAAAGCGTGAAAAATTATTTATTATATGTACGTAGGAACAACATACAGTAACGACTAGTTGATAATAATAAATAGTCGTAACAAATAATTATTGACCACGCAATGGTATTTGGTTGTGATTTTGCAATAGTGGCAAATATTTGCAAAGACTAAAAATCATGTCAAAATATTTTTACAATGATTTTTATGTAAAATAATTTTTTCACAGTAAAAAAGCTAATTTTTTGCATCGAGAGTTTATTAACAATGATTAATAATACCATGATTTTTAGTTATAACCATTAATATTATAGCCAATATTATTTGTGTGTGTGTGTGACCAAATTCAAATTAATTGTACTAAGAGTACATTATATTTATCATTATAAACCCCCAAAATCCCGTGTTCCCATGTGGTGACGATTCAAATTAAATTCCAGATTCACGCCTTTGCTTTGAACTTGATGTTCATCATCCCAAGGGAACTTTTCCGAGTTTAAGAAAAGGCGTCTCCTTCATAACACGCTTTCCTAATGATATACGGGGAAAAACAATTCTTAAACATACTCCTATTTTTATTAAAAAAGAAAAATCCAGATCACTTTTGGTCATTTTGGTAATTTTGTATAATCAGCTTTCCATTATTTGTATAATCACATGGCTTTTACATCGTTGCGGACCCACCAAGAAGCTGCTAATTACACTATTGCCCCGAAATTTTGGATAATTATAATACATTACCGATGCATTATATAGTCTGGATCTTTTATTATTAATTAATATTTTAAATCATGGTACATTTTATGTATATACTTTTTTTAGAATATATATATAAATGTATGAATTAAATGAGTTTGAGACTTTTTTTACATTTATAAATAGAAGATGATATTATTAATGTAGATAGCTGCCAACTTTCATTATGTTATGATACATAAATTTGACTCCATGATAACCCGTATATTGTATTTATGACGTCAGTTCAAATATAGCTGATTATTATGAGATTATTCTTGAATATTAATATTTTATGTTGCATGCAAGAAATCATCTCAAATAATAATACTTAGCTAATTAAGATAAATATTAAGATAGATTACGATAAATTCTTTTGAAATTTATTATAATTATAAAATTGAAAATATTTATAATAAATATTTCTTGTGACAACTCATTGTAAAGAGTATTTACTCGATGTCCATTGACTGTAAAAAGATGTTTATAATGAGAAGATTATATAAATATATTAAATTTAGGGGGCTGGTTATAATTTATTTAAAAATTTAAAATAAATAATCTCCCCATAATCCAGGATCAAAAAATCATATATGAATTGCTTAATTATTAGAACAAAATAAATTTTAGTTTCCATATTAAAATAGTCACACACACTGTATCTGAGACATCATACATAATGACAGCACCTCTACTTTTAGCCCATTTTCAAGACACCCCACCCCCTCCCACCTTCTTCACCACCCTCTCGTTCTCCCATCTTTTTCTTGCAAAATCCAAGTAAAAGAGTAAAAACCCCTTCTGAAAAATCACTTGTTTCTAAATTTTTAGTTTTTTATTTTTTGGGAATCTATTTGTAGTTATTTAGCTCAATAAATGCAAAAAGTAGTGTTTCAGACAAGCTGGTTCTTTTGTTGTTGATGATTCCAGAGGGAGGGTCACTACAACTCTTCATTTACCTCATTCATTAATTTCTCTAACTTTTTTTCCTCAGCTTAACTATTAATTGTTTCCAGAAAATCATTTGTTCTTCATCTGGGATTTTCCTCCCGGAGACCCTTTACCGGCATGGAGGCGATCCGGCGGCAGCTTGCGAGATCTTCGCTGGTGGCGCTCTTCTTCGCCGTCCTCACCGTCGGCGCGTTCATTTGCACGCGCTACCTCGACTCCTCCTCTGCAGTAAGTTTCCTGCTCTGCTTTAATCCTCGCCGACACTGCTGCTCATTCCCGTTATGATATTTCTCAGCTTTCTTTTTTGTTTGTTTGTTTGTTTAAATTATTCATTTGAATCGTTTGTTTGTTAGTACATTGAATTCTGATTTTGTGTTTTCAATGAAGTTGTTTGGAAGTGGTGGCCAACTTGTTTGACTAGGAATATGTATATATTGTTTGTAGTACTTGTTTCACAAAGTTAGGTGCCGTTGCTGTGGTCCTAAAACTATGCTGCTACATGTGCTTGTCACCTTGATTTTTGGGTGATCCAAGATTGTATACTACTCTTTTGAAATCTTGAACTATGTTAGGACACTCGAGCATCATAATGTAGGAGGAAATCAAAATTGTACATCGATGTCTCGAGAGTTCATCGAGGATGAAAAAGTCAATTCCCCCTCCACCTCTATCCAGAGACAGTGTTGGGCCAGCTTGCATCAGGAACAACGAAAAATCTCCTTGTTTAATATTTTATTCTGTGTTGCGGGTCTTCCAATCTCATTTCCGAGTATTAACTTCGCGTATTTTCCGCCTCGTGGAGGAAAGATGTTACAAAGTAGTTAAGTAATATTATTGTGGGATATGTGGGTATATATACTAATTATGGTCTATTATTAGGATTCCAAAGTTGAGCGCGCTTGAACCTGAGTAGTATTAGGATGGGTGACCTCTTGGAGATGGTAGAAATGAACTGGAAGTGGAAGGAATTTCCTTGTCAAATATGTATGTAACATTATATTCATTGTTTTCCGCATTCTCGAATTACTTATCAGTTTACATTTTAGCTAGTGATTTGTGCATCCAATAAGCACCGTACCCCAAAAAGCCGAGGTGGCCGGCTGATGTTTGTTTGGTGTTTTCTCCTCTTGCAGTTGATGGACAGAAGTTCCTCACAGAATCCAATACTAACCACTAAAACGGTTCATGATTTCCCTTCCGAAACTCCTCAAAACCACCAGAACACTCCTAAGACCATAGATATCCCACTCAACTGTTCCCTCGGCAACATGTCTCGGACCTGCCCTGCCAATTACTACCCATCTAAGATCTTTGTTGAAGATCAAAGCCTTTTGTCAGCGCCGCCTCCGTCTTGTCCCGATTACTTCCGTTGGATTTATGATGATTTATGGCCGTGGAGGGAGACAGGCATTACTAGAGAAATGGTTATGAGTGCCAGTCGAACGGCTAATTTCCGGTTGGTGATATTGGATGGGAAAGCTTACGTGCAAACGTACAGAAAATCGTTTCAGAGTCGGGACACATTTACGCTATGGGGGATCCTGCAGTTGCTGAGGAGGTACCCCGGCAAAGTGCCTGATTTGGACTTAATGTTCGATTGTGTTGATTGGCCGGTCATCAAAAAAGAAACTTTTAAAGGTCCCAAGTACCCCGCACCACCACCGTTGTTCCGATACTGTGGGGACGATTCCTCATATGATATCGTCTTTCCAGATTGGTCGTTCTGGGGCTGGTACGTAGATAATTAGTAAAATTTCGGTACTGGTTATATAATCGAGATAATTATATTGACACCCCTTACATTTAGACATTAGAAATCTGCCCGTTTTGAAAAATTATGCTGCATTCTCTGCATTCATTGTTTTACATCGTAAAATTTCACTTTGAAGACTGGTAAAGATCAGAAACATGACTGCAGAGAGTGCTGTGTAATCTTTCAAACTGAGAGCTTTTTCTTTTTTCTTTCCCCCTTAAATATATAATATACCTAAACATTGACAGTGATAATTAATTAGGCCAGAGATTAACATAAAACCATGGGAGGCATTGTCTGAGGACCTAAAGGAAGGTAATAAGAGGATTGGATGGACGGACAGGGAGCAGCATGCTTATTGGAAAGGCAATCCAACAGTTGCGGCCACCAGGATGGACTTGCTCAAGTGCAATGTTACGGATAAGCAGGATTGGGGCGCTCGCGTCTTTGCTCAGGTAACAACTATGAATTCTACTGAGGGTTTTCAAGAACTTGTCGAGAATATGAGTCGTGAACTTGAATATTTTGAATCTGTCAACATGACCGATGAGTTATGACTGCACCAAAAGCAGAGTGCTGAAAGTGAAACTTGATGAAAAATTGCAGGACTGGCTGAAAGAACAAAAAGAGGGTTATAAGCAATCAGATTTAGCGAGCCAATGCGCTCACAGGTGGGATGGCCTCTTCGCTATAAACACTATGAGATTTTCCGTAGTTAAAGATCTCATTCTTGTGCAATCTTGGCAGATACAAAATCTACATTGAAGGATCTGCGTGGTCAGTGAGTGAGAAATACATTCTAGCTTGCGATTCCGTCACACTACTCGTAAAGCCTTATTACTACGACTTCTTCACGAGAAGTTTGATGCCTTTGCAACATTACTGGCCAATTAAGGATGATGACAAGTGCAGATCCATTAAACACGCAGTCGACTGGGGAAATAGCCATCAACAAGAGGTAATCTCTCTCTCTCTCTTGTCCCCCCATTCTCCCAACACACACACACACACACACTCCTAACAAGCTAATGAATCTTACTTGTGTTCTTTATTCGGTCTGTTAACAGGCTCAGGCCATCGGCAAGAGAGCAAGCAATTTCATTCTAGACGAGCTGAAGATGGACTACGTTTACGACTACATGTTCCATCTCTTGAGCGAGTATGCCAAGCTCTTAAAATACAAGCCCACCGTGCCTAAGAGAGCTGTCGAACTCTGTTCGGAGGCAATGGCCTGCCCTTCGCAAGGATTCGAGAAGAAATTCATGACGGATTCTCTAGTTAAAGGTCCGAGTGTTTCGAACCCATGCACGATGCCTCCACCGTACGATCCCGCATCTCTTCATTCTGTTATTGAAAGAAAAGATAGTGGCATAAAGCAAGTAGAGACGTGGGAAAAAGAATACTGGCAGAATCAGAACAAGCAGATGTAGGAAAAAGAATACTGGCAGAATCAGAACAAGCACAGATGTAGGAACCTTACAACATCTTTTCCTTCTTTGTTTCCTGCAGTTACATACAAATGAATGTATAAATTTGTCTCTTCTTATACTATGTTTATCCAAATTAAATGATGCATCCCATGACCTAATAAAACCCAAGAAAAACTATGCAATGCAATTCCGATTCTTTATTCTGAATTAATATTTTATTTTTATATTATACTCATATATTATAATTCAGGTGCGAAAAATCAATATCCCTTATAATTTAAGGGAATTATGTTAATATAGAGATAATATGGATAAGTAAAGTAAAATACATATAAGATGAAACATTAATTGAGAAGGGAGTATTTGGATATGTGTTAATGTAATTAGGTGGAAACCAGTGAAATTTTGAGACAAGATAAGGACGACAATTGAATATTTTTTACTTTTGAGATAGAATTTGGGCAGAGTACAATGTACATGCAATGCAAGAAAGAAATCCCCTCATCCTCAAAAAGGAAACACAAAATCAAAATAGGAACATCATTAATTAATTAATTAATTAATTGATATTTCCGCAGGTTTTTCTTTTGGATAAGTTAATATTTATAATTTTGAAGATGATGTTTTTGTGATGAAGCTAAGTAGGATTTTTTGAGAGAGACGAAGGACAGAACCTTTGAGAGGCATGAAGCTGATGCTGATGGCGACGTTCTCGATGGCGGCGCTCTTAGTCGCCTCCCTCACTTTCGGCGCGTTCTTGTGCACGCGCCACCTCGACTCCGTTGCTTTTGTAGGTTTGCTTTTGCTCTGTTTGTCTTTCAAAATTCTGTTAGAACTTAAGCTCTTCAACAGACCTAGTTCCAGATGTGATTAAATTAAGAATATGTTTTATTATCAAATTCAAGATCAATTTTTTGTTTTCTCAATTTATTATATATAGTAAGTATTTTAAATGACGTGAGACGACCCGGTTTACCGTTGCGCGAGTTATTATTAATTAGGCCTCTACGTAAATCTCATAATTTTATTTCGAAAAAATATTCTATTAGTGGTAATTTATTTTGAAACTTATAAGCCATTCAAATTTTTTG
This sequence comes from Sesamum indicum, assembly GCF_000512975.1. Classification (NCBI taxonomy): domain Eukaryota; kingdom Viridiplantae; phylum Streptophyta; class Magnoliopsida; order Lamiales; family Pedaliaceae; genus Sesamum; species Sesamum indicum. The sequence continues at coordinate 8,600,991 of NC_026151.1, forward strand.
TCTGCATCTACATGCCAATATCAACTTACATTTTAGTGAACACTAATTTTTCTAAACTCAATTAGATCATTCTCAAAATGACAATATTTTTTTAATAGAAAAAATAATTAACATATTAATTTAAAATTGAATCCTTTTTCTTTGAACTCATAATTGAAGAATGTGAAGATCTGAAAATGGATTATTTTCAAAATTTCCCATGGTAAAAAATGTACATTGTATGTGCACACGATGAGATTTTCAAGAAGTTCCCAACTGATGTGTGTTTGATGCTTTTCTTATTGCAGCTCATGGTCAGAAGAGATCGCAGTTTTCCTTCTGAGAGTAGTCAGAATCTCGAGAATTTTCCTACAACCACAGTTATTCAAGTACATAAATGTTCCCTCGGCAACCTGTCTCCAAGTTGTCCAGTCAATTGCCACTCATCTAAAACTTTCATCGGAGACAAAAACGTTAGATCGACACCACCTCCGTCTTGTCCCGATTACTTCCGTTGGGTTCATGAAGATCTAGGGCCGTGGAGGAAAACAGGTATCACTAGAGAAATGGTGATGAGTGCCAAACGAACAGCCAATTTTCGGCTGGTCATATTAGATGGGAAAGCTTACGTGGAGACGTACTCAAAAGGATTTGAGAGTCGGGACACGTTCACGTTGTGGGGGATCTTGCAGTTGCTACGGAAGTACCCTGGCAAAGTGCCTGATCTGGACTTAATGTTCGACTGCGGTGACTTGCCGGTCATCAAGAAAGAAAATTTCAAAGGTCGGATGCACCCAGCACCTCCAACATTGTTCGGATACTGCAAGAATGATTCAACGTTCAATATTGTGTTTCCTGATTGGTCGTTCTGGGGCTGGTACGTATTAATGATTATCAATCATGGTGTATGTTAATGTGGCTGCCTGTACATCAACTGACTCAACTGTTCTTTAGGCCTGAGCTCAATATAAAACCATGGGAGACATTGTCCAAGGACATAAAAGAAGGGAATAAGAGGAAGAGATGGAGGGAGCGGAAGCCATATGCTTATTGGAAGGGCAATCCATTGGTGGCCTCCAAGAGGAGGGATTTACGCAGATGCAATGTTTCAGACAAAATGGATTGGGGTGCTCGTATCTATGCTCAGGTAACGGTTGAATTTCTACTCGTAGATTTTTACAATTTCACTACTTTCTTGGGAGGAATATAAATGTTGAATAGAGTATGTTGGAATCATTCAACGCACAAAGCACTGAATGCAGCATCCATGTGCTGACATCCACAAAAGTAAATCATAAATGCATGGAAAGTTGATAGCTGAAAGTGAAACTCTGACAAAATTGCAGGACTGGCGAAAAGAAAAGAAAGAGGGTTTCAAGCAATCAAACTTAGCAAACCAATGCACTCACAGGTGGGAGAGCCACTTCACTAGCTACAACAATCCCCTTTCTTTTGGTCAACCAACTCTTTTTTCCTCATGAATACCAATCTAATGTGCATTTTCATTGCTAGATTTTGATAGTTCAACATCTCTTTCTTGTGCAATCTTGGCAGATACAAAATCTACATTGAAGGAGTTGGGTGGTCAGTGAGTGAGAAATACATCCTAGCTTGCGATTCTGTCATGTTACTCGTAAAGCCTCACTACTATGACTTTTTCACTAGAGGTTTGACGCCGTTGCAACACTACTGGCCAATTAAGGATGACGACAAGTGCAGATCCATCAAACATGCAGTCGACTGGGGTAATAATCATCGTGAAGAGGTAATCTCTCTCTCGTTTTCGCCCTCCCAACAAACATGAAATAGAGAGGAAAAGAGAAAGACGAGGATAATAAGGGGTTTTACCTCCTTTAAAGTCTCATGCATGTTTCTTGATTCGTTTAATTAACAGGCTCAGGCCATTGGCAAGACGGCAAGCAGCTTTGTTCTAAACGAGGTGAAGATGGATTACGTTTACGACTACATGTTTCATCTCTTGAGTGAGTACTCCAAGCTCTTAAAGTACAAGCCCACCGTGCCTGAGAGAGCGGTCGAACTTTGTTTGGAGGCGCTGGCTTGCCCTTCGCAGGGACTGGCGAAGAAATTCATGATGGATACGCTAGTTAAATGTCCGAGTGTTTCTAATCCATGCATGATGCCTCCACCGTACGATCCTCCATCTCTTCATTCTATTGTTGAAAGAAAAGAAGGTGTAATAAAGCAAGTAGAGACCTGGGAAAAAGAATATTGGCAGAATCAGAACAAGCAAATATAGGAACTTTACACATCTTTTCCTTCTTTGTTCCTCGCTGTTATAGACAAATGATTAAAGCATGCATAAATTTATGTCTTCTCATACTATGTTATCAATCTTAAAAGCAAGCAGAGAGGTAAAGTTTGCAGATCAGGGAATAATTACTACAACATAGTATTGCGTCCAACTAAACAGCGTATAATATAAACCAATGTTACCAAATCTCTTGAGGGGTGAACTTAAGGGAGGGGCGAGCAACGTAGTAGGGACAATCCACTGATAGTTTGCACCCTGTGATGATGCTGAAGCCCAATTTACTGGCTCAACATGGATCCCATGCAGCTCTATCTTAAATCTCAGTCTTGTAGATGCTACATTCAATGTTGTTGAATATACATAAATTGATACAAATTTCACTTACTCAAAATAAGCGTACATGACGATTATTGATGCAACCAGAGCACAAATTAGTTCCAAACGTAGTATGAATTTAACCCTAAAAAATCTCTCCGAGGGTTAGGTAGATCATCTTTATTCTCACTTTTGATACATTTCATGACCTAAAAGCCAAGAAATTGAACAACCACATAAAATTATGTAATCCTCTATTCCAAATTGATGTTTTACTTTTATTTCCACTTATAGATATAAGTTGAATGTAAAAATTCCATACCCTTATAATGTAATAAAATCTTTTATGCAGACAATGACGTGTATATATAAAGTGAAATATAAGAGGAAACATTAATTCAGAACAAACTATTCGAATAATTGATGTTAATAATGTAATAATTAGGCCAAAATCCGAGTCAAATTTTGAGACAAAATAAGGACAGCAATAGGGTATTTTTGAGATAGAATTTAGAGAAGCAGAGCATCATCAAGATGCATAATAATGAATACATGCAAGAGATAGAAGAAACCCTCATCCTCGACAGTTTGACCCATGCTGCAAAATATATAGAAAACGCCTGAAAAACACACAGATTTGGTACTACCAGGATTCATTCATCATGATTTTCTCCAAAATTTGCTGTATCTAATTATAGATATACTAAATCTGTATCTATTGACATGAACTATATTATATAAATTTTTATTTATTTTTATACCTATTTATAAAAGCTCTGCAATTGTATGTATTTCTTTAAAACACAGCTTCAAGTTTTTCAATTCCAAAAGGAAAAAAAGGGTCCATAATATATATATATATATATATATCTGTGTGTGTGTGTGTGTGTGTGTAATTCCGATTTACCTCATTTAATTAATTAATAGATTATTTGATTGATTTTGATATTTCCGCAAGTAGGATTTGTTGAGAGGGACGAAGCAGAGAACCTTTGAACGGCATGGAGATGATGCCGGTGGCGAGGTTTTCGATGGTGGCGCTCTTCTTCGCCGTCCTCACCGTCGGCGCGTTCATTTTGCTTTTGTAGGTTTGCTTTTGCTCTTTCAAAAATTAGCGTTCCTTCGATTGGGTTGTTAGGACTTTGATTAAACTAAGAATATGTTTTATTATCAAATTCAAATATAATTTTTTGTGTGTTAGTTTTTTTCAATTTAATAAGCTTCATAAGTACTTTAAATGATGTGCGCCCATCAAAATTCTGGTTGCGCCATATATTATTCTTTTTATTTTTAAATAAATTTTATGATTTTATTTTAAAAAAGATATTTTACTAGGAAAAAACTCAAAAAGAATAAATGCATCTCCAATTCATAAATCATTCAAATTTTTTGTGGCTTGAAATTATTTCTTAAAATATAATATTTAAAAAAATTAACTAACGCTATCAATTTCAAAAAATGTATGTATATATATATATATAGGTCTACATGCTGATATTGTTTCTTGCTGCTGAAACTACTGAAGCCATCATAAAAAATACCAAGTTCTCAACTAATGCATCTTTGATGTTTCTCCTCTTGCAGCTCATGAACGCAAATTTCATGCAGAAACCATCCATGACTGCCAAAATGGATCATACTACTCCTTCTAAGATTACTAAAAACGTTGAGAATACTCCTACGACCATCATTGTCCCAGCACTCAACTGTTCCATGGGCAACTTGTCACGACGTTGTCTTGCCAATTCTTACTCAACTAAAACTTTCGTGCGGGATAAAAACATTTCATCGACACTACTTGCGTCTTGTCCCGATTACTTCCGTTGGATTCATGAAGATCTATGGCCCTGGAGGAGAACAGGTATCACTAGAGAAATGGTGATGCGTGCCAATCGAACAGCCAATTTCCGGCTGGTGATATTGGATGGGAAAGCTTATGCGCAAACGTACTCAAAAGGGTTCCAGAGTCGGGACACGTTTACGCTGTGGGGGATCCTGCAGTTGTTGAGGAGGTACCCTGGCAAAGTGCCTGATTTGGACTTGATGTTCGACTGTGATGACTTGCCAGTCATTAGAAAAGAAAATTTCAAAGGTGTGAAGCACTCGGCACCTCCAACGTTGTTTGGATATTGCAAGGATGATTCGACGCTCAATATTGTGTTTCCAGATTGGTCATTTTGGGGTTGGTACGTATTTATGATCATCGATCATGGTATTGATTATATCAGGCTACGTTCAAGTCATATAAGGCCAACACTGACTGTACTGATCTTTTAGGCCTGAGATCAACATAAAACCATGGGAGGCATTGTCGAAAGACCTCAAAGCAGGGAATAAGAGGAGTAGTTGGACGGAGAGGGAGCCAAATGCCTATTGGAAGGGCAATCCATACGTTGCTGCCACTAGGATAGATTTACTCGACTGTAACGTTTCGGATAAATTGGACTGGGGTGCTCGTATCTATGCTCAGGTAACTACTGAATTTGTACTTGTAGATTTACAACTTTAGTACTTCCTAGGAGGAATACAAATCTTGAAGTGCATTGAATATTTGAAAAGGTGTTTGTGTTCTTGGTGTAGCATTACTTGATGCATTTCCCATTTCATAAATGGAGAATGGTGTTCAAATCAATGCATTAAATGCACAAAAGCACTGGATGCAGCATTGACAAGCTGACATCCATACACTAAATTATAAATGCATGAAAATTTGATAGCTGAAAGTGAAATCTGGACAAAATTGCAGGACTGGCAAAAAGAAGAGAAAGAGGGTTTCAAGCAATCAGACTTAGCAAGCCAATGCACTCACAGGTGGGAGATCCTCTTCACTACAACAATCCCCTTCCTTTTTTGTCTAGAAATTAACCACACTTGCAACCGTTTCTCCCTCATAGATACCAATCTAGTGTGCATTTTCACTGCTAGATTTTGATAGTTAAAGATCTCAATCTTGGCAGATACAAAATCTATATCGAAGGAGTAGGGTGGTCAGTGAGTGAGAAATACATCCTGGCTTGTGATTCTGTCACGTTACTTGTAAAGCCGCACTACTATGACTTTTTCACTAGAGATTTGATGCCGTTGCAACATTACTGGCCAATTAAGGATGATGACAAGTGCAGATCCATCAAACATGCAGTCGACTGGGGTAATAGTCATCGTGAAGAGGTAATCTCTCTCTCATTTTCCGCCCTTCCACCCATCCTCCCCACCATAAAATAGAGAGGAAAATAAAGAAGAGTAAGGGGTTTTACCTCGTTTTCAGTCTCATTCATGTTTCTATTGATTCGAGTAACAGGCTCAGGCCATTGGCAAGACAGCAAGCAGCTTTGTTCTAAATGAGCTGAAGATGGATTATGTTTACGACTACATGTTTCATCTGTTGAGTGAGTATTCCAAGCTCTTAAAGTACAAGCCCACCGTGCCTGACAAAGCAGTCGAGCTTTGCTCAGAGGCGATGGCTTGCCGTGCGCAAGGATTGGAGAAGAAATTCATGACTGATACTCTAGTTAAAGGTCCTAGTTTTTCAAGCCCATGCACCATGCCTCCACCTTATGGCCCTGCATCTTTTCATTCGGTTATTGAAAAGAAACGTAACGGTATAAAGCAAGCAGAGAAATGGGAAAATGAATCTTGGCAGAATCAGAACAAGCAAGTATAGGAACCTTAATATTTTTTCTTCATTGTTTCTTACATTGATATACAAATGAATGCAGAGACATCTCAGATTTCATGTTTGGAAATAGAAATAACTGACTAAAGACTATCTGTATTCATGGCTTTGAAACAATTAAAAGTCATCACTTAATAAAAATAAAAAAAGAATTTAAAGGTGTCTTAAGACCAACTCAAGGAAATGTGCCACATGTAAAATTACAGATTGAGTTTGAAGATAGGGGAGGAATTACTACAACATAGTATTACGTTAAACTAGACAACACGGTACGTATATAATAAAAGATATACCAAATATGTAAACAACCCAACTCTTTTTGAAACATGAACTCAAGGGAAGAGCAAGGATTGTAGAAGGGAGTGTCTTATTCAGCGGGCGCGCTCTTTGATGATGTCAAAACTCATTTCACTGGGATCAGTTGCCTGCAGTTCGACTTGAATCCCATCCAGTTCCCTCTTAAACCTGTCCTTTGAGCTGGCGTAGACCATTTTCATTCTCACTCTTGATGAATCTGGTGACCTGAAAATCAACAAATTGAATAGTTATATTAGAATATGCGCCCTGTTGATGCTCTTCGGATATAATCAAATATGCTAATGTACAGGGAAACATGTGAACTAATTCAGATAAAGATAAAGCAACAAAACAACGCTGCAATTCGCTAAGTTTTCAGAAAGTTAGAGAATTAGGAGTGAGATTCGTCAACAAATCCAATGTACAATACATGCAAGAGAAGGAATCCTCATCCTGTAAAGGAAAACACATGCTATAGAATCGGAACCCTGATAAAAAAGAATCACTATATGCTATTTCTGCCACATCAGTTGCCTGGTTAAACTGCAATAATATCTCATTGAATAAATTGCTAAGAGCAAAGTTTGTACTTGGGAGCTTCTCTTTTCTTGCAACTTAAATGTTCTATCGACACGTACCTACAATAATATAAGACTAGTGGTATGGGTAAAAACTTCTGATGCTATCTACACTGGAGTATTGGACATGCTTACCATGCGATGAAGAAGATCTTGCTCTTCTGGCAATTTTCATTGGTGGTGAAGTCGAAATCAAAGACAGCATAGCGACACTCATCAGACGGGAGGGAGGCTGTGAAATCCTCGTAACTTTCGTCGGGGCTGCCGAGTTTCTCCACCACCACCTGTTGGCCCTCAATCTTGAAGATGATGAAACGATAGTTCCTTTTTGCTTTCAGTTCCAAGAACTTCAGCTTACACTCATCGTCCACTGCCATTCCAGATGCAGAGTTCGCCTAAACCAACAACTCGTAAACATGGAGAAGAAATGGGGTAAAAAGTAAAAACATCACAGCATAGTTTCATCAAGTAACAAAAAAATGTCTGGATTCATATTCATCTCCTCATAATACAACTAACGAGGAACATACTTGTACAATTCCGCCCATAATATCTCGTATATGCCTAACTGAACTTGTTTTTTGCAGGATGCAAGCCTAATTTCTGATTGATTAATGAGGAAAGAATTAAGAGAAAGGTTGATTGCAGGAGACTAGGATTCCTCAATCCCTGCCTTCATATTCACACACACACACACACACACACACACACACACACACACACACACACACAATCTGGGCTTCAACTAATACCTCAAGATTTCTTCTCCACAATACTGTTGGGCTTCAACTAATACCTCAAGATTTCTTCTCCACAATACTGTTACAATTCAAGATAAAACTACCCTCTTACCAGGCTAAAACAATTTCCATAAGTCTATTAATTCTAACATCATGGACCATGACAGGCAAAATTCTAGCCAGCAGTTATAACATCAACAACAAGATCAAAGATGAAGAAAACAAAAATACACGCAAGGGAAGATTGAATCTTTTTCTCAAGAAATTAACTCCATTAAAGAAGATCAACAAAGTGATGCATGAGATGTGGGGTTGGAGCCTGGCTACATTACCATTTTGTCCTCAAATCTGGGGAAGAAAGACCTGCAAAAAATGATGAGGAGAAAGGAAAAGGGAGGACCGGAAGAGAGAGGAATCGCATGGATTCTTGAATGTTTTTGATCATGGGAATGGGGAAGTTGGCTGTTTTTAAAACCAGAGAGAAATTCGGGGTCATAACAGAAAAAACATAGGGTTAAGAATTGTCTTCGCTTCTTAATTTCCTCTCAAAATAACCAACTTCTTCTTCCCCCATTATTCTTTAATTTCATGCATAATGTACATATCAAACTATGCATGTGCTGCAGGAGCACAACTAAGATCATCACTTTCAATTCTACCAATACCAATTTGTCCAGATTGTTATATTGCTTTAGTTATTCTTTTTACTTGAATAATAATTTATGTTGATTAATATAAGTATTTGATATTAATAATTATTATAACATCATGAAATAAAGATAGGGATGCAGTGTCCGTACTCGTACCAACACTTGGCTTTATAGATGTCCCATATTATCAAGAGTGAGGATACAATAGTTGAACTATTTTATTCAATTTTGATTCTTTGCACTATTATACGAATCAAACCAAATTGAATTAAATATCATAAGATATTTGTTCGAGACCATCCAACGAGCCTATCGAGCTCTCTTTTCTCAAGCAACCCTCACCCTAGTGAAGAACATGAATGAGAACATGATATTACATTATAGTGAAGAAAATTGTGACCGAAAATCCAAACATAAAGGCACAGACGGAGCAATTACAACACAGAGGAACATGAAGGAAAAAAGAACAAAATAAAGGGCCCAACCGGGTTCGAACCGGTGACCTCTTGATCTGCAGTCAAATGCTCTACCACTGAGCTATAGACCCTTGATGTACTTTCCCTCCATTAGTTCTTTCTAGTCCAAGTGATTTGAGCAGCACACAATTGAACTTTTTATTTCACATCAAATATTGCACTTTCTATTATAAGATCACATATTTCATAAATAAAATTATAAATATAAAAAATAATATAACATGATTTAAAATTAAAAGAAAACAATACATGCAGCAATTATTAAATTTAATTCCACAGAATTAATTACTATAATTAAAATATACAGCATTAGATAAAGCACAAACTACTACTGATATATAGACAAAAATACCCAAAGAGGGAATTTCCTCTTTTTTCTTTTTTTTTCCTTTTTTCAATTAGCCATAAATTCTTTAGGTTGCTGATGATAAATTAATGTTCAACAGACTTTTGGATGTTCATTTATCTGAAAATAGTTCCTATATATATAACCCCATCAAACTCTCATTCTTTCATGATAAACACACACTCCACCCATTGAAAGATGTAAAAGATTAGGGTACGATAATTTATGTAAATAATGTTAAATACTTTTTAAGATAAAAAAAAAAATCATTTGTATAAATAAAACATATAAGATAATGAGTGTTGATGTAATTCTTGCTAAATATAAATATAATTTGCAGTATAAGCCAATCTGCGATAACAAAAGATTGTATGATGAATGTAGCGTAGTTTGTATAAACTAGAATTACGTAACTCCCCTACTTATCTCTTGCTCTAATGTCTGAAACTCTTTGACGACAAAGACTTGTGGGATCAAAAGTTTGCGTGATAAACCTCGGTGAGATTGGGGTAAAACAGCCCCCAATTCCGCTCAACTCCCTCGGGTTTCAAATTCTCATTGAACATTGCAAATATGTATGTATCTATATCCTTTCCGGGCCTCCTCGGTGTCCCCTCTCCCGACGACACCCGTCGAATCAGATTGTTGTTGTACGTCTGAGCATTCTCCACGCTCGCGTCTCTGCCTCCGTCCGACGGCCACCCCGTCTCCGAGACCACGAGCTGAACGTTGGATCCACCAGCATTCTCGAGCGCGGCGTGGAATGCGTCCACCATTGCATCGAACAGGTTCTGGTAAGTGTGTGGGCAGTCGGGCACGGCTGCAGCGCCGTCTTCCAAGAGGGCGTAGTTTAACTCTACGTTGAGCGGGTCGCCGATGCGGGCGAAGTAAGGGTAGACGTTCACGAGGAGAGGGCTATTCTTCGATGCTAGAAATTTGGTGATTTGCGTCATTATGGGGGCGGCTTCGGCGGAGAATTGGCCCTGCGAAGGAGGGTAGGTGTTTGAAAGTACTTGCATGGAGACCGCCGTGGTCACGGTTGCGGAGACACTGGCGGCCCTCAGTGCGGCGTCTAGGTTTTGCATTGCGTCAGGTATGTACTGCGCTAAATCCCCTGCATCAAATTATACTCAATTCGTGATAAAATCCGCTGTTGGATCAGTCAAAAAATGATTGAACGTGCAAATGAAATTTTCAACTCTAGCTCATGTTTAATTCAACTAAAAGTGGTTACCAACAATTTAAAGAAATTTTATGTATACCTGGGAATACTTCATTGCCGGCTGCGACGGATGTGATTTGAACGGAGGAGGAATGGGGGAGGATGTTCTTCTCGACCCATGCGGTAGCAGCGGCAGGGTCGGAGGCGAGAGGGCGAAGGTCTTCGTTTCGGGTGCCGACGATTACCGATATCCCGGAGTCATGCAGGGCTGTGAGAACATCTTGGGCGGGTTCAAAGAGACGGATTTTGCGGACGCTGCGTTGGCGCAGGCGTGAAATGGTGTCGGAGGGAGGCGGGAGGTCGTCACCCAGCAGTCCGTAGTTGATGCCTATTCCACACGCACCTTCATCATTGTAGTAATTATTACTACCCCCATATTAGTATACATAGATCAAGAAAATTGTAAAGTAATAATTTAATTAAATACAACTTACATATAGTAATAAAAATAAATTATGTATTATAAAGATTTAAGCAAATATTATTCAAATATGATCACTATCACGACGATACTAACTAGAATTGAAAATTGTCAACGATATATGTGTAGTTGTATATTTAGAGAAGCGACATTGATAAATATTTCTGAATTTATAACTACATATCTAATGATATAAACAGTATGTTACCTGGATTAAAATTTAGCAAACAAGTGAAGAGAAAGAGCAAGGCAGAAATGGTGTCCATAGTAGCTTTGTTAGGTAAAAGCAAGAGTGTGGGGGGAGTTGAGATGATATGGTGCGGTGCAGTGCAGTGTGGAAATATTGGAATTTATAGTGTAAGGGCAGGAAATTATTTTAAGAAATTAATACAGAAGATGTGGTATTTATGGAAAGTGCATGCTCGAATATTTTATTTTGGATCTACTGCCCTAAATATAACTCTTCATGGGCATGGGAATTAAGGCTCGACCTATTGCCATTCTTCATAATATATATATATATATTGTAAACTTATCATATTTAAAGTTCATTGCCAAAAGACTTGATTGTATATATATGGCAAAACGATGTTAGGCTAAATTGAGGTAATTTTGACTTAATACTAAATTTTGATGATTTTGACCGCAATGGATTAATTACTTTTAGTCAATTCTCATTTCTTTGAATTTTTATTAGTTTTTTTAATTACAATAAGAAGATCTGATTGGTTGGTTCTTTATGTAAAAGTATTTTTAATTGCCACCAAGAGGTTTTATTAGTTAACTTAACAAACAACAACAAATCATATTTAAATATATATCTTCCTAAATTCAAAAATTCCTTAATTTAAGTAATTGTAGGATTTTTTTGATAATTCTATATAAAAAAATGAAGACTTCGGTTTTTTCATCTTCTTTTAAAGAATATTCCTCCAATTTTAATTTTCCAGTTGTTGATAAATCTATTATAAAAATTGTTGTTTTAATTCATTTGTATTATAATATTGAGCAGTTTGCAAAAAGTGGAATTAATGTGGCCCCCTGATCTTTGGATTATATTAGTAGTGGGTCGTCTATCTTTTGATGTTTTATTTTGGTTTTCAAACTTCTTTTAGTTTCTTCTTTGTTTTAAATTTGACTTCAATGCCCTTCCTTGAGTCTTATGTTTTTCTCATTCATATATGGATTCATGGCTGCTGGTCATTCGACATTCAGTTTGAATTAACATCAACACAGCCTTACAGATCCAACTCCAAACATAGATTCTGTAAGATAACAAGTAAAAGTTTCTAACATCATTTGCCCAACAAAGAAGAGGTGAAACTATTACTGTTACTATCCAGAGGATCAAAGCTTCTTCAAACACTATGTATGTATTGCCAAATTTCGTGTAGCACGTCAAACATTGTTGCTCCAATGATCTGTAGCATTTGTAAACCTAGAAAGGCCTAAATTTTGGATTTTCTTTCTATACTTTCTTGGGACCTTTTATTTTTCCAGCAAGTTTCCAGCTGCATCCTTGGAGAAGTGAAAACCTCTGTTAAAAGAATATCCTTCTATGCTTCTAACCTGTATAATTGTCCAGAATCTCTGCACTGGAACATAATTTGAATTAGTTTACCAGTGTAATAAGAACATAACCAACAATGGTGGACAAGTACCTGAATTTCAATGTCAGCCTATCAAGTTATGGCAAGTATTGTCACAAGGATATGCACAGTCAATCTCCTTGCTCACTTTTCTCCCAAAGTACCAATCACCAACAGCTTCTGAGATGGTCTGGAAAATGGTCGAGTAAACATTCAGTAAGATGCTAAGTTGCTATATAGTCGAAAACATACAGGGACTCAACCGTCGGACCAAACATTTGTATTGTGTGAATTTGAGTGGTTTTAACCATGTTTGTCACGCAGGGAAAGATTCATTCTTAGTTACATGGGACAAATGATGAAGTAGATATTCGGAAAACTAGCCAAGTAAAGCACGCCACCAGACAAGGAAGAATGACTTCACAAACCTTATTGTTCACTCTGGGAGAGTCAGGAGCAAACCAAGTATCTTGCAATTCACTTTGGCAATGAGCAAAGCAAGAATTTATGAACATCCCTCCTCTAGTTGAGTTAACAAAGAAAGGCCGCAATGTTTCAAGCATGTATTTTCGGAATCCTGGGAGAATTAATGTATGTGTTAATGATGTTTCAACCGAATATAACAATTCTCAAAGACGATATAAAGTGTGATATTTGGTAAAATTACTCAATAGAGGAACAGAATGAAAACTAATATTCAGGAAGGTTAGAACCTTGCAAAGTATTTATCTGGACCACATTACAAGCTGAAGGATTAAGCTTGCAGTGATACCAATGCCCATGAGGATCAGCAGCAGGAGGCACCAATATGTGATGAAACTGTGAATACAGAGATCTATTATTTGACTGGTGTGGCGTAACAAGCACAAAGAATATATACATTTGTTAACTTCCTAAGTAAAAAAGATCACGAGAAAACAATCTTACTTGGTACACATCATAGGCTGAGTTCAAGATGAAAAAGGGTGTTTTGATATACGGTAATGCATACTGGGGGAAGAAACACTGCAAAGTAAAACGAGGTAAGGCGAGTTATTTCCTCTGATATATAGCTCATTTTTTCATATACGACGAATGGAACACTTGCGAAAGACATCATACTTGTTCAGGAAAAGGAGAACTTGTGCAATTTTTGTTCAGGTTCTTTTCCGCACCCTGTCAGTTAAGTTTCTCAGACTACATACAGAACTACATCAATGCAACAACAACAAATTAACCTATGGCACAGAGTGAGTTTGATTGTGCATTTCTTTTATGTCGAGCACTTAATAGCAGAAGGTGTAAAGTCATATGATCCTGAATTCATGTACAGGGTAGGTATACCTGCAGGGTAACGAGGCTGTTGTAGAAATACCTCATGGAGTGGTTCAGACTTATGTCCCTGCTGCAAGGGTTGCCAAAATGTCATTGAAATAAATTATGAAGGATCAGATGTAGAAAAGGGCCAAAGGAATCAAGACATTAACATTAAATTTTTCTTTCCATGCGAAAGAACTTACGCATCCAGAAAAAATCCAGCATCACTCAAGCATTTTACACTAGCATTTTTGGGCAAATAACTGGTGAAATTGTCACAATGAAGAAAAGTAGCCAAACCACCAGCAGAGCAACCAGAAAGCAAAGCCTGAAATTTTTGAAGGAGAAAACTGTTTGTGGTCAGAGGACGAAGAAGAGGTTGATTCACCACCTGAAAAACATCTAAAGAGTGCTTGTATTCTAAAGTTAAAAGACTTATCACCTTCTTCGCTTGGCCCAAGCCTTTTGGGAGAAGATCAAGAATAATGGCTTGCCAAATTCTTTGCCCTCTGAAATAAAGCAATGATGTCTGTGGTTCAATTCAAAATGGAAAGTTTCCGAGTCAAGAATAAGCACGGCCTAATTCAGCTAGACACTCTTTGTCCAAACGAAACAAAAATTTTGAAAGGAGAAACTGGGAAGTCCATGTGGAAGGATTAACCATTAGAGCGAAAACATGTCTAGCATTGCTAATACTAGAAAAGGAAATCAAAATTAAGGTAATCAACTTATAGAATTTGAAGAGATGCAGTAACTCAACTAATGTACACTAAGCAACTTCTGGCCATGCAGATATCCCATTCTGGGGATATTGTTTTAGTAGTAAAAACGAGATGCTATTGCATAAAAACATATTATAAAAACAAAGATTGTGATCAACTTACTCCATTCTGGAACTTAGCATCGCCAGCAAACGAGGCGCCATCGCAGTATCTTAGCTTTACTCGGTTCCAGTTGTAAAAATCTGCCCATTTTTATGAAAAGGTGAAAATTGCTGCCATACTGATTTCTAATAATTAGAGGGAAAAAAAAACATTTCTGACAATGATTAACATGTTGCTGCAGTTAGTTATTTAGCAAGTATAGAGGGAGCATTGGTGTGCTATTGTTCTTCAAACAATACTTGGAAAGCTTGAAAAACACCAAGAAGCGTGCATGTATTTTAACTAAACCATGTTTATACAAAATTAAGGGAGACAACATTCTTAAATCAGTCGGGTTACAAATAGGTCTGGTTTACTCTAAAATTATCATCTAATTAAATTAATGATGTGATAGCAAATAACTTTCGACCAACTGCTATTACAATAGTGTAAAATCACATAAAAATATAATCTTTTTGCAACTCTCATCTAATATTAATCTGCCAGATTAGACCCATAAAAAGAGCATGTGAAGGGAGAGAAGCGCACAACTAAAGAAGAGCATGCTGCTAAAAGAATACACAAGAATCTGCTATAAGTCAGTCTATAATTTGCAAATGTATATTGGCTTAACTCATGTCGTCCAATGGAATCGGTGACCACACTCAAGGCAATGACATGACTACTCTCTCTCTCTCTCTCTCTCTCTCTCTATATATATATATATATATATATATGGTGGGGTGGGGGGAACATTTAATAACACAGCCAGTATGATTGGCATTATATGAAAGAGTCAAGAAATGGGCATCTAACTGTTTTTTTTTTCTTTCTCGTATATCAAGGAAATTAAGAGGGTCATTAATATCCGTGTCACAGAAAGTGACCTCGATGACCATTGTTTTCTCGTCTTTTCCTGCTTTATACTGTTAATAAGATACATAAAGCTACGTACATAGGCAGCATGGCCCGTTGAAGACAAATCAGAGGTGAGGAGGGAACTGCCGAAAGCTGGAAATTGAGGAGTGCTACAAGGAAATACAGCAGTGCAGGGCTGTCTGTCTGTGCTAGGCATAATTATTAGTTTAGCATATTTCACGTGGAAAGAGGACCACTGTAATAACATACAACGTGAGGAAGGGGAAATTGGATCTGCACTAGTCGAATTTAAATTAATACGTATCTAATGAATTAATAGTGTCAATATGTGTAGTTTGAAAAACACAATGGTCGGATTTAACTGAATCTTATTCTGAATAAGAATTTAAAAAAAAATTAGCACAAACTTGTGGATGAAATTCGATCTATAATTTATCAGAAACTACAATCTGAGATGTTTGATTAAAGGAAAATTTAAATTAGACATTAATCATGTATATATTTACCACATGTTACTTTTGATTTAATGAACTTGATGTTAGTTAATATCTTTTATTGAGATTACTCACAAAAGTATAATATTCTGACAAATTAATTTTTTGCTATGTAATTCACTTAAAAAAATTACAGAAACACTGTTCTTGAAATAAAAAGGAAAAACATCAAATTAAATGTCAACATGACTCAAACCAAATCGGGATATAATCAACAACCCAGAAAAATATCTAACAAGAATAATTGTTCGTCAATTAATCACCTAAACATGACATAATCACAACAACAAAGATCAAAAAGTAAATTAGTAGTATTAATACAGCTGGATATACATTTTTCAATTAATAACATTGATAAATCAAGGGCCATATAACTGTGAGATTATGCATTTTAACTTCCTAATCCTATTAATAAATGTGTAGGTTTTTTTTTTTTTGAGACAATAGTTAAAATTAGAATTTGTTATAGGTATTGATAATTAATATTATAAATTTTCATAATGTAAACAATTTTAAAAGAAATAAATAAATATAGTAATAAGTAAGACACTGATGGTGAGAGGGCATATATATGTATACATACCGGGGTTGAGTGAGGCATTGTTGCTTAAAATGCCAGAGAAGACCTCAACCTTGCTCATGTAACGAGTAGATCCACGGCGAGTGGCGGCTCTCTCCAAGCAGGATTTGACGTCGTTGCACCACCCACCACCCTGTAATGTTCGTGAGTACGTCAAATGATCAATGAACTGGAACGACGTATGACCCATTCACACACCACTTAAATCACTAATCATTCAAACTTTGAATCGTACAACGGGTCCTTTTTCGTCTCGGAAAATGTTGGTTGTGTCGGTCAATCATTAAAGTGAGTAATGGAAAATGATTAATTAATTTATTCTTTAGAAGAACTAAATGGTGCAATGATGACCTTTTTCCTGAAAAAAGGTTGTCTCTATGACCCCAATTCATTTCCAGTGGCTGAGTACTTAGAAGACTGAAATTGATTCATAAAAGCATATATAATAGCAGCTGGGGGGTGGCCCCAGAAAGATACCGGCCACCACAAAATCAGAACTCTTAGCCGCAAATGAGTTGCTGACTTCAACATCGCAGGAACAAACTATGGACCGCGCTACATGATATATGATTACTCCCACTTGCAGGTAGAATTAAACATCATTCCAATTGGATAAAGGCAACGGGAAATTTGAGGGTATTTGACAAAGATGTGCCATTGAGTTGAACCAAATTGTTTAGGATAATGCTTTATAAAGAGATTTAGTGAAAACAAAATATTTCTCGCAATAATTAGATTTCATGATGCCCTCTAAAAATTTTAATTAACTATCTTGTAATACCACCAAACTACTCTTATTTGACTAAAGATATATTTTCTCACATATATAAGCGTATAAATGGTAATTTAATTAAAGTTTGACACGTAATAAATATGTAATAAATCAATTTGGGATAAACAGATTTTGTTCAATTTTTTTATTGATATCGGTAAATTTCATAAATTTTTACTAATATAAATCCATTTATTGAATAAACAATTATAAAGAATATTAGATTTAATTTTTTAAATTGTAGAAATTTATGCGTAATTATATCAAAATTCAAAAAAGAACACCATGATTATCCTATAAATTATTTATAAAAATACTTACACATTAGCCTGTCAACATAGTTTATACGCCATCAATATAGGAATACTTACACACTACCCCCATTAAATAGTTCTTAGATAACTCCATCAACACAATCCCCGTATTAGTAAAGGGATCCAAACATAGAATTAATCAGTCATAATTATTATTCTTCTAAATTGAATTATGTATTATTTCAAACTCCTTTTTCCATCAAAATAACAAAAACCTTAGGTATAAGGCCTTGTTTAATTTGTAATATAAATTATTTGTGCGACATGATAAAAAAAAATATTCTATATTAGTTATACTATGTTTATTTAAATGGTTTGAATTAAATAATTTAATTTATCTAATTAGTATCGTACTTTCAAATTAAAAATAAACTTATATTATGCAAAATAAACACATTTTTTGAATGGATTGAACGACTTATAAAACCTTGAAAACAAAAGAAAGAGACATAGAAAATGAAATAGTGGCGTGTCAAGCGTATATAGGTGGGGGAGGACTGTGACTGACATGGCTGGCACTGGCAGACCATTGATGGACAAAACAAGGAAACCACATTTATTCCAGGCAGAAATCGTTTGCCCTTTTTGCCCCCACAAAGGTAAAAAGAAGGCCATCTTGCGTGCATGTTTCCTGCACGCAGAATCTTTTTCTTTTTGCCCCTTTGTGCCCCCAGGAATACCCGAAATTACCTCAAACTGCAGAAGCCAGTTGCGCGCTCCCGCCCCGAATCCTCTGTCCAAATGATACGCCGGCAGACTTCCGTCCAAGCAATCTAACAGAAGACGATTTGTGTGAGTAAACACAAATTAGCTGTTATTGATCGGAGAAGTAGAATAGTAGATAATTAAGGAAGGAAAAGCTCATCAAATTTGCATTTAGTGGTGGAATATCGTGTATATATATGTATGTATATGCACTTACATGCCCCGATCGACGAAGCGTTTCGAACGAGAGTCATTTTCACCAGACGCCGCTCCTGCGAGTAAATGCTCCGCGGCGCGCATGTTAGCAGTATCAGTAAGCTTATTGCAGCTCCCATTGCGTTTGCATTCATTTCCACTTCCCGACCCGAAAGTAGCTACTGAAAACGTTTCATTGTAGACGAAGAAAGACTACACACATATATATATAGAGAAAGAGAGAGAGAGAGAGGGGTCTGGATCTTGCGAGAAATCCGTAAGAAGTTAGATGAAATTATGAAAACAATCACGGAAAAGTTAATGTAAATCTGCTTTGTGCAGGCACTTGGATGAATTGCGTATCCAAAGACGAGTGTGTTAGGAAGGTAAGGAATCCCAGGAATTCTTGAGTGAGCAGATGAAGAAATGAATTAATGAATTGGAGAGCCCAGATTGAAAAAGAGGAATAAAGGGTTTGAATTGGAGAGGATGAAATAGTGTGAATGCAGATGAGATGAAGAGAAGAGAAGAGAGAGAGAGAGGAGTGAGGAGGGAAAGGAAAAACCAGAATGTGATAAATGGAATTATTAGTTATGGAAAGTATTGGGGGCCAGTTTGGTATTTATAAGAGGTGTGGGTGAGGCCGAATTCAATTTATTATTACACATTCTTGTAATAATAAATGGTTTACATGCATTAAATTTTTTTAAAAAAAAAAAAAATATATATATATATATGTATCATGCACATGAAATTTATATAATAATTGCAGTGTCAGTACGAGTACGTTCATACAATATAAATTTATAATAGAAAATTGAATCTGACATATAAAAGAAACTGGAAGTTGGGCAAGCGGATGGCCTCAACAAGGGCCTATTTTCTGAAAACAGGGATATGATTTTAATTAATTATTTTTGATTGAAAGATTAAATGTGTATTTTAGAAGTAGTTTATTTTTAAAAAAAATTGAGGGAATCAAATTGATTTTATTTGGAAAAATGAGGGTTGCGTGAATTGGTGTGAGATGTGAGGTTTAATTAGGTAAGTTTAGTCAGTTATGGTTGTTAACCACTGCTTTCTCATAATTCAACCTTTACCAACTTTGTATTTTCAAGATAACTCTCACTTACAATTACATTCACCCCATTACTCCACCACTTTTCTAAGACTTCCACTCAATTCCTCAACTTGTAGATTTATTACCAAAACAGACGTCAGCCTCCAATTTTCATAACACCATCTACATAAATTGTAATGAAATTTTTGTACTAGCCATTAGTCTTCCGAATGGATTTATATGTAATAACTATTATGTAAAACCTTTACATTATTGTTATTAATATATAGTTTGGTGTTGGTCAAAAAAAAAAAAACAAAACAGTTAGAATTGGATTCAGCCGCGATCTCAAATTAATACAAAAAAGTCCAAGGTTGCCGATACAAAATTTGTACCCACAAAAACTACAAGCAATTAAATCAGCACGTAGTCATGTGTGATCTGAATGTTGATGGACTATATTATTCACATGAACATTCTCAATTTACTAATAGTGAGTAAATTACACTATCGTAATTACAACAATTGTATTTCCTACATAAGTAATGAAAGCATAATCCAATATCAATTGCTGCACCAGATTCTGAGACCTAATTTACTTGAATAAGTTTCACACAGATCACACACTTTCAACTGCCAGATCCAGACATGTAGAATATCATTAAGCTCCCCAACCATGTTAGGTCATGTGGGTAGCACATGTGACCTAACTAATGGTTGTATTTTTCATGTTTTGCTATTCAAGATCACACCCCTATATCATAATCAACATCATATTAGGTGCAAAAAAGGTAGCCCTTAATGTCTCATGGCATGTCAATTCTCTCATTTAATTTTCTTGAACATTTTCAGCATCAATGTGGATTATCCAATCCTGTTTGGACAAAATCGCTATGATAATGTGACAAGATTACAACAGAAACATGACTAACAAATTACAACAGAGGGGTGGGTAGGCATGTGTTGCATTTCTTGAGAGGATGGAAAGTAGTCTGATCTATGATCTAAAGTGCATAAAATTGTGAATACAGATGGTCCCTGATTTTGTAATACTCCTCTGTTAGGGGGCCTTCAAGGATGATTTGCTGAATGTTGCCACCACCCTAAGGAAAATCATTAGGAACATTCAAAGTTAGGGGAACTAACGTAAGCTGAAAAAAGTGAATTTTCATGGCTAGTGAAAGAAAATCTTGAAAAAGAGACCGACCTTTTGGCTTGAATCTCCAATTTTCCGCAGGGTAACGTACTCACCACAACGCAAGGCCCCACCGGCAAATTCCACCTGAGAAATCGGGGTTTCTGTTGGTAAGTACTTGAGAATGCAGATATTTTGCCAAGCCAGAGATGTCCGAACCCACAAGACAAGCACATGAGCAAATAAAGTGAGTAGAATTAAATTCACAGAATCATTTAGTTCCGAGGGATGCCCAACAAGAAAGAGCAACAACCTTATCTAAATGGAGTTGGAAACTCGAACGGAAAAATGGAGCTCCATAATAGTCGTATTTAAAAGAGTTAGAGTTGGGTGGTATTAAAACAAAAGGTGTAACCGAAAGGGTCTGCTAGCTGTTAAGGGAATGGCATCAACATGAACGTCTCCTAGAGTAATTGCCATCCCTCCCGTCAAAGGCCATTGAAGGCAAGCTTGCCCACTCCATTGAAATATTGAAGAACAGTGTTCATGTAAATGCATGCATGAGGCACAGGAAGGGGTGACTGTGTAATTTGAAAGAAAAAAAGAAAAGAAAAGAAATAAAATAAAATACCTGGACTCCTTTGCTTGCAAGAAATTGCTTGAAATCTGCCATTTTTATATCCCCCACCAAGACTGTTTTATGAGGTGGCGGAGGAGTTGAAAGAGGAAGCAAAGACAATGTGCCACTCTCTGTCTTCCCTACTTCAGCATCAACCCATGCTATTTCATAATCACCAAGCTATAACAAGAATCTTACAGTTAGATTAGAGAGATACAGAGAGAACACATCTCAAGTATATGGTTTGCTGAATGTGTTAGTCATTGAACTTGATTTTGGTGATGTTACTGAACACAGCTGAGCAATAAGCTGGCATGTATTAACTATTTTGCGAATACAAGTACAATACACTTAAGAAAATTAGTGCTCTATATTCTGAAGATCAAGTGACTAGTTTAACCGAATGTTCTGCTTTAAACTATCAAGAGTTTTCAGCTGGAAGTGAGCCACAGCTCTTCAATCAAATCAAATTTTCCCTGACACATGCAGTGTATTAGGAGGCAACATGACATGCATTCACATTAATGGTAAAGACTGAGGTACATCACGTTAGAGATACAAAGATCATACCTTCTTAAACAGAACATTGCTCATTAACTTCTCAGAGAGTTGAACCTATATCACAAAATAAATAACATGATCTGTCCCAGATTTCCGAGGCAAATACTATTTATCTACAAAAATGTGGTTCCATTGTGAAGCTTACCTTATAAGCACACAAATCTGAAGTGACATCAATCGATTCTTCAATTTGAGGAGCATATACATGTGGGCATACATTTTTCAAACAATGTTGCTTCAAATGCTCGGTGGCTTCCGCTGATCCATGCACCAAGACCTCAAAGGCAGAAAACAATGTAGCAGCAGATTAGACTCAATAAAAAATCTGTAACAGAGTTTAGATAGTTGAAGAGAGAAAACATCACGGAGTATATTCAATAGGAGTACCAAATGCAGATTGATCTCAGTTTCTCAATTGCCACCTTTGTCCCAATAATATGCAAGTACTAATGCTCTATGCCAAGCAGACAGGAAGATAAATTAACTACTTAAGAGAAGTTTATTTGCTACAATTTGCAGATGCTTCTCTTCTCAATTTTTAAGCAGTAAACCTAGCACATATAGCATGGTGCTTTAGTGCATATGCAGACAACTTCAGTCTATTTTCTTATGAAATAAAGACCGTAACCACATATATTCCTGGTTTGTTATTGTACTCGTCAACGCATGCCACAGTCCGTGCACAAAGTTGACAAGTATACTCATGGTGAGCAGTGTGAACTCAGCAGATTACAATCAAAAGATGACATAATATAAATATCCTTATGAATAAAAGATATAAAGGCATATGAATGATGTCAAAAGGACAAAAACTAACTCACAAGCTTTAATGGTGAAACGTGGCCAAGAATCTTTTTGATTGAGCTGCCATCAGAACGGCCCTCAAAATCCATATAGACCAAAGAACACTTGACATAAACCTGCATTTGGATGAAGCATGACATCCAACGGAAACACAGCATGAACATCAAAGAAATAAGAGGTTTCAGAAATTCTGGAAAAAGACCACTGCAGTTAGCAGACAGGCAAAAGGACTGCTCAGTAACACAAGACAAGTCACTGAATAATTGTTCCACAACTGTATAAGCACAAAATGAGGACAAAAGAGACCGCTGTCTAGCATGTAGTGGTAGATTATAAGCTGATGAATCTTAGACAAAAGAGAGAGAGAGAGACTAATATGTGCAGCAAATCATAAAGGTCAACTCTTAAAAGTCATGCAAATCTCTATTTAGCAATATCATATGATCATGTAATATACAGTAGGCAATCTAAGACTTTAGCCCAGATAAAATATAAAATATTTCTGAAAATCCACATTGGTTTCAAAATCCAATCTATCTTCACTGCATTTGAAAATTCTCACTTCAAACACCTGAAAACAGGCAGCTTGAAATTGTACCTACCCGCGGAAAAACCATGGGCACCAATAAGATGGCATACAAGGTACGATAAATATTTCCCCCCTCATTTTTAGTATCTTCATGATTTTTAATTTTTTTTTATTCATTCGATTATATATACTCTCATCACTTCTCTTCTTAATATTCTAGTCAGGGGAGATCAATGCGAAAAAAATGTGATGTAATATTGTCAGACACTAAAATGTTTTTTTGCAACAGTGATATTTCACCATGACAAGAACAAATTCAGCCTTAGCCGGGCTAGCTATATTGCATTCAACAAATCAAAGACAGGTTGGACATACTGTTTGCTCGGAAGATACTACTTTTGATGGCGTTGTATCAAGTATCAAACTTGCAGATGCTTCATCAAGCTTCCCATTGAGGTCACCATCAACCTAGAAAAATGGCATCATAAGATATATTCCACCAAGAATACAAGGAGAGTATTTATCTCATTAAACAATAAAAGAATTGAAAAAAAAAGGTTGGAAAACACAAAGGCCAAAGTGAATAACATGTAATAGGCCAAGTTCCTAGAATTACTCAAGCATGACTCCCTTCTTTGCTTTTGATAACCATCCATTTAGCGGACCTTTCTTTTCTCTTAACCCCCGTCCTCTAATGTCCTTTAATATTTTTGGTACCTACCATGCATCATTCAACAATCAACTGATACATAATCTCAACAAGCATCTAATGTTCTTGACCACTGTTGACATAAAGCTACACATTGTCCTTGTTTCAATATCATCAGCTCAGTCCTCTTCTTGTATCACATTCCACAGCCAGCAACAAAGATGTCTTGGTATTCACCTCAAGTCTCTTGAATCAATAATTTCCCAAGTAAAAAATTCTCTCTGCTCATACTTACACACATTCTGAAATAAAACATCACCATATAAATGCCTAGTAGTTATAGAGGGTAAAATATACACCAGAAACTCACCGGCATAGATGCCTGGTCCATGTCTTCATCTTTGATTATATAATCATCAGGATTGATGACTTCACCAAAATCATCCCATTCGGAGGAGTTGTCATAGAAGGGGAACATGGGGCCAGCACTAGATGGTGGTGGAACAAATCCATCAATGAACACGTCCCTAAATGCTCCATATTGGAAACCAGCAGCTGCAAGAAGTAAGCACAGTTGATTTTCCGTCATTTCAGTACAACACAGACATACTTCTCATAGAAGGCAAAGGATCTCAGGCACCAGTACAAGAACTAAGTCTCCTATCTTTTATTTTCAGGAAGCAATTCAGGAAAGAATAGAAGGAAGATTGTTCATTTTGTGTGAATTTCTTGTTCCTGCTTTTGATCCCATTAGATTTCTCAGTTTCTTGTCAGACAAGTGTTTAGATTGCTAAATGATGTTCTTCTCCTCGCATGGATTCATTCAATTAGAAAGACAGGATGAACATCTTTTAGACTATATATGAATCAGCAAAAGAAAAGTATAGCATGTGAATTAGCAAGTGGGAAGAAAAGTCAAGAATACCATTTGAAGAAGGTTGTTTGATATTTGCATCAGTAACCATGGGGTCACCCACAGCGAGCTCTGCACTGAGAGATGCTTTCGATTCCTCCTCTTTCACGAGAGTAGCTTTAAGAGCTTCTTCCTTTCTTTTCCGATTTTG
The DNA here is from genome assembly GCF_000512975.1 of Sesamum indicum. Lineage (NCBI taxonomy): Eukaryota > Viridiplantae > Streptophyta > Magnoliopsida > Lamiales > Pedaliaceae > Sesamum > Sesamum indicum. The sequence goes on from NC_026151.1 coordinate 8,626,068, forward strand.
CTCTTCTTCATAAGCAGCCAACTCCTCTCCAACCAAAGGGATTCTCTTTGACATGGTAACTTTAACAGCTTTAGGTGGAGGATCTGACTGAAGCATGCGTGCCAATGTGGCAAACTACAATGTAAGAAATCAGGGAAAGGTTACATTAGCAGAAAGGTATTCGGAACAATAGTTCCCTCAACATTTTCCATTTTTTTATATTAGATGATGTGCAAAATTTCGATTTCTAGATTCTAACTTCTTAAGTTTGGAAAGACCCTCTTTGAGTACTAATAGGTGAACTCACAATAACAAAGAAATAAAACCTTTTCAAAAAGTGGGGGATAACAGCTAAAATCATTTGGTGACATATCCAACAACAAATGCAAATTTTCATTGAAGTCAAAAGATGATTATCTTAAAAAGGAACAGAGAAGGATTACTAAAAAAATGTTAAGGCATAAAGATATTTGCAGAGCTGTAAATAATTTTTACAGCCGCACAAGTCCAGCCCCTCAAGAAAATACCAAAAGCATCAACTAAAGGATTTTACCTTTATAGTCAACATAATTTCAATGCATTTCTATAATTTTTTACAAAAGCAAATAGAAAGACACTAAATTGGAGAGACCAAGATAATGCCAATAAAAGTTACAACATAATAGAGCATATGCTTTAGGGAAAATTCATCCCAGCCTAAAATAGCATTGACAGGAGAAAACATTTAACGTTAATGAATACTAAGAACTTTGTCCCCTCTTTCCTTGCCATCAAAGCCAAGGGATCAACCATGAGTTTCTGATGGCGCTTGAGGTACAACTACCAAAGAAAATTAGTTTACATGATGATATACCTTCAATTGCAAATCATAATTCAAAAATCCCCTTAAATTGCTACATAGATCATTGATAAGAATCAGAACAAACCTGGCCTCTCTCAGTAAAAAGTACAAGGTTCTTCGTGTCAGCAGCCCACTCAACAAAAATATCATGAGAAAATCCAACCTCTAAACTTCCCATGGATACTAATACAACCTGGTCAAAATATGCTAATGAAATCATGAATTAAAAAAACCACAAAGTCATCAAAATGATATGATTAAGTGATTACATATCCTAACCTTTGGGCCATCAGGAATTTTTTCAAGCTCACTCTTGTTGATCAAAAGTGTTACATGTCTGTAATTTTTTGCATAACATCCTTAATGAGAACCCATCACAAGTTCACAAAGCAGAACACGATATAAGGAGTACCACAAGCGACACTGAAAACACCAAATTCAGTTTCACCATTGCTCTATCTGAACAGTGAAGTTTCATTGACCAAGTGTCTAGGAGAGTCAGACCATATTGCAACAGTAAATACATTGAAGAGCATACATCTAGGCCCAAGAACGTCTGGATCTTGGGGATATGGAAATGCAAACATGAGTTAGTGGCACTATTTCACTAGGGATGTTGTTAGAATTGTTCGATTTGACAACTTGAATATTTTAGCCCTGCACTGTGCAGGTCTTTCTACATGCTTGAAATGCACTCTAAGCAATCAATTGAAAACTGCAACAGAAATACTTCTTACTTCAAAAGAAAAGCGTTGTCTCTTGTGTGCTCAAAGGATTTTGCTATAGAGTCACTCATCCACTCAAGAAAGCTCTTTGCATAATCAATCGTGCTTGATGAAACATATGTCAGGAAGAAGATAGGATATGTTAAGTGGTGCTGCTCCCAATACTGCAGTTTTTGTACTGATAGACATCAGAGACGGATACACAACCACCTTCATAGAAGCTCTCATAATAGTCAACTTACCTGCTCCAGTATCAAAATTAGCTCCAACACCCGACCAGCAGTATCTACAGGTAGTAATATCTTTCCATCCGCTCTCAGTGTCTTCAGTATGGCATCTAAAACACACAAGAATAAGGAAATGAACTCATGCTGCGTAAAATGTACCAATGAATTGCAAATTTTATTAGGCACTGACTGGATATGGATTCCATGGAGAAGAATGAAAATGAACAGCAATTCCTTTGTGAAACTTTAAGAAAAGTTTCTGATTTGATTGAATATAAGAATAATTGGCAGATCTCCCTTATTTGCAACTAAATGCACTTAACCCATGCTTCCCTACAGGACTAAAAAAGATGTATTTTTTCAAGGGTTTCAAGTGGAATATTGAATCCACACATGGCCGAAATCATGATAATCTGCTAGTAAATAAATATAGCTAGCTCTGGATGAGTTTGTAAAAGGATATGGAAATGGAAATTATACAAATATAGCAATAGTAAACTTCACTTATACTATTACCTAGAAATTGTTGGTCTCTTTGACGTCTGGGAGGCTGATTACTTAACAAAGCATTGTATGCATCTGTTATCAAAACTGCAGGGCGTACAAAAGACTCTAAAACTGTCCCATTCAAATGCCTGAGGGAAACAAACATCGAATTAGCTTTTTCCCTTCTGTAAATTCCACTTTTGGGCTAAATAAGCTTGTATGCAGTCACCAGAAAGACCACCTTTCTTTTCGATGATTGAAGTCAACAGCATATATTACATCCTCCCCATCTTTTGTTATCTTCCAGACTGTGCCCCCTAAAAGGTGACCAGCTGCATGTGGAGCAATTACAATTCCTTCTCCTTTTCCTAGTGTTTGTTCATAGGATAGGAAAAACATAAGATGCATGATAAAAGATAAGTCACATCTGAATCTTTAATCATGCATAGGATGCTGTACTCTTATATCTATAAGAGTCACCTAAATGAATAATTGTTGTCATCTCAAATATTACCAAAAATGCATGACAACAAGTGTAATCCAAGATTCAACAAGGAATCAAAGGAAAAGGGGCATGTAATAAATTAAGAGATCAACCTAAAGCTTATCTAGGATGCAAATTCTAGCAGAAAGATCTGCAGCTTGTGGTCTTAGTTATCACTAAGCAATGTACATGTATAAACTATAAAGAAGTTACAAAATGACATGTTCCCGCCCCCCACCCCACCACGAGGTAAAATAAAAATAAAATTTCAGAGATACAGAAAAGAGCTCTGACCTACAATATCTAAAAGAAATAAAGAATGCACAACGATAATAGGAACAACACAACAGAGGCAAACTTTTCATACTTTCTGATTTACAAATTTATGCAGAAGACACAAAGAAAATTTACCAGACATATAATAATTCTGAGAGTAGGTCAATCTGGTAATGTTTTGGAACGCAGAGTCGATGTCATCCAGTGTAAACAAATCAAACTCTGATACTTGCTGAAAAGAAGCAGATGCTGTTAAATATTTGAAATAAATATCATAATTACGAGAAGCTCTGAAACAAACAACTGGTGTAGAAAATGACAATCTCATCCAATAATAAACTTATCAATAAAATGGGTTACAAGAGAAATTACATTCCAGACTAGAAATTCATCAACATTCCAATGACATGCCAGGACCAATGTACTATCAGTTTTCAAAGGAGATACAGAAAGGAAGTAATTACAAGTGAGGACATGATGCGTGTTCAACACCATTAACAACATAACAAGTCAGTCTATGCATTGAAGATTTAGTTCAGTTTTATTCTTTTTTCAACTAAGATCAACAATTAGTTATCATCATCAGTTTCCATGCCGATCCTATTAGAATAGATGAGCTTCTACTGCTTTCTATTTTTGTGTACACTGTGGGGACTAAATAAAAGAAGTATAATTTGCATAATTCATTCCATGCTGGCATACTCTTCATTTTTTGTTACAATTTCTTTTGCAAAAAAATCTGAAAAAGAAATAAGGTATAGAATGAGTCAATTTATCCAACTGCAGGACCATAACATATGTTTTTGGACAAAGCTGTAGTTGGTTGATTTACCATGAAATAACAACGGCGATCTATAGCAATAGACAACTAAATGCTAGATTTGACAGACCTACCTGACCACAAATGTCTTACAGAATAAGTGAATATAAATCTATTCACCAAATTTTAGTATAATTATCACAAACAAGTTTGATGGATCCTGTTAGGAACTATTTGTGGAACTTCAATGTAATTATCTCAAACAAGTTTCATAGCTTCTATGATAAACCATTTGCGAGTTGTGACATCATATATAAAAAAATCCATCAAAA
>NC_026151.1:8630270-8635969 GCF_000512975.1 Sesamum indicum
ATTGTAACTAGAATAATGACACTGCGATCCTTGAGAATGAAACAATCCATCAAAATTACATGAGTAAATTAAAAATCCTTCGAGTAAATTTAAGTAAGAGAACCTCAGAGTCAGTGGCTCTCAACTACTTCAACAATTTGACTAATAGATACTGTTCAAAAGTGTCATTTCTTGCATCTTAGTTAACTTAAGCTATATAACCTTCACATTCTAAATGTCTTAGGTCATTAGATTTAAACAGTGGGCCAAAGAACGGGAAAGGAACACCAAGCAGACTCAAAGAAATCAAACTCCCTGAATAAAATTTCACCTTTCGAGACAGATAGTGGTCATACATGGTCAGAAGGCCCAATCTGTACACGGGTTCAGTTGCAAAAACTGGAGCACAAAGCCCAAATTGCTTCATGGCATAGGGTAAAGCACCAAGGTGAAGTGTGTCAGGGTGTGACAGCAAGACAGCATCCACAGTTGAAGCGACCCTGATCACCAAAGCAAGCTAACTTACACACAACATTGAAGTGGCTACAGTACCCAAAACATAAGAGCTCTGTTCTTTTTCGAAACTTCTTAAACTCATTCAGAAACTCAAACCAACTTCTTGCGACCAGCAACCAATTATAAACAATGAACTACATTTGTGTGAGAAGTGAAATTCTGCTAGAAAGTAAGATCCTTAAGATTGGTCAGAATTTGCTACTTAATACAGCTTCTACAGCCTTTTCATTCCATTTGAAATACATCTTTAGGAGCAAGTTTACTAGCATGTTTACATCTGTGGCTTGTATACATAGTTGAACCAAATTTGTCTCCTCAAATCTAAATTTTTCCATATTTTTTAAGTTTTAAAATTACATATAACTCCACCTTGACAGCCAGCAACCTGCAGTGGCATTCAACCATGTTGCATGATATTTTATATGTCAAAGGTACATTCCACAGATTGGTGAATCTGACTTAGATTCACATAAGTATCAACATTTGCAACTTACTTGACCTGCCTCAAAAGGTTCTGCTAGATGCTTGAATTCATGTACCTTAAACTTAAACTGAGAGAAATTAATACTGAAAGAATAAATTTTAGAAATCCGAACTCTAACACCGCAAATGAACATTGTGAACACCGTACCCCTGACCTCCGTATAATCCCATTTACTCAATGCACCCAACTCCACGGGTCCCCAACCCAGATTCTTGCTTACAAGCACTTCCTAAACCAAAAATCCATAGATGTCCATAAAAACACCCAATAACCATCAACTATCATTCCAAAACAAGAATTTTCTTTTATCGGCTAGTGCCACAACGTAAAGTACTGCAAAAAACATGCAACAAATAAAAGAAAACATAATGATGTAAAAATTAAACACCTGGAGAGGGGTTCGAGAAGCGATGTATCAAAATGGTCGTTCCAACCACAATCAATGAGGAAATTGAAGCCGTCCACTGAGACTAAGTACGAAAGTGGGTTCTCGTTGTAGACTCCACAAAGCGGCTTTACTTGCACTGAGGTCCCCATTCTCACGCTTCCTTTTCTTCAACAACTTTATCCTTTCTGCTCACAAACTCGTCCCACTTCTACGACGGAGCTCCGGTGGTGGAGGGGAATTAAGAAGAGAAATGCAGGGTTTTAGAACCCGAATATTAGCTCGCAACGGCGACGTATGGTGAATTTGGACCCTGCCTTCGGGTTCAATTCGGATGAATCTGTATTGGGCCGGGTCATCAGTCAACACCAAAGCCCAGAAATGATATAATTAAGACATATTTACAGCAACAATCGTCTGAAATTTGATGTAATTATACATAAATTTTTTATAATTTAAAAAAGTACATTTAGTACTTTTAAGTATTTCATCAAAGTTGTATGAAAATTCATATTTACCCCCAATTAACTTATTATAAACTTATTACATGTCAAATAAAACTTTTAGCATATGAAAGATGTACAAGAGTACTTTAAAATATTTTGATTAACTTACAATAAATCTATAACACATCAACCAGTGATAAATATAAATTTATTCTTTTTATTACATATCAATAAATTAGTAAATATTACTAATAAATTGATTTATTTGGTAAGCGAAAATAAATCTCAAATATACTAAGTGTAACTTTTTACACCGTAAAAAAATTACATATAATTACACAAAATTTCAAATAATGGTATAATTATTCCTGTAAATAAAATAGTGGAATTTAATTCTATTTCTTAAGTGTTAAAGCTTAAATTAAAATATTTTTATTTACATTTCTTGCCTCTTTTATCCTCCTCGTGTTTAATTAAATTATTATCATTTTTGCATCCATAGATTACAGAGTAAATGAAATTTATTAAAATTTTCCAGTTATATATCTTTCATCACAACGATCCATAAATTTCTTCTACTTTTACATGTTCAATGTAATCTGTTAATTTTTATTAACATGGACATTTATATACTTTGAAAATTCACCATCTAAAGCTCATAAATGGCTACACATACATTCCCCAAAATTTAATAAATTTTTCAGAAATTATGAAAATGGTACATCATTAGAACTACTCCCCGCCCCTTCTCTTTCTTTTATGAGGAAAATTGAGGTTGAGTTTCCAAAATCTGATGGCTCAGACGAGCAAATATTAACCCAAGCACCATATATCACAGACAAAAATGCGACCAAAATTCTCCAGAAAAGTATATTCGAATGCATATTTCCATGAAATGTAGCCTTTTATAGTGTGTTATGTAATACTGATATGGTGGAAGATAAACTTCCTTCAATAGCCTAGTCCACCGCCAATTCTTTGATTGTCTAGTTTAAATGGTTGTTCAGGTAGAGCAGGTTAGCCCACTGAACTTTTTACAGTATCAAAGCGGAGGGCTGATGTGCTGAAGGCCAACCCACGATTAGCTCATACTCCTGGGGAATGGGCTTTCTCATTTAGATTTGTCGCAGTTCCTTCCCACAACTCTGCTAAATCCTTCTTCATCCAAGAGAGGATGATTATCGGCCCCAATGTACAAGGTACCTGCATTCGTCATATAAATGGCTAGAAAATGAGAATTGCAAAGCTTCATTAGGTACTTCCATATTCAATGATAGAAGAACAGGACGAATGCAAGTTCTGGGTTTTCGTGATCCACTTTTAACATGCATCACAATCTTAGTGATATGCAGTATATACTGTTTGGGGAATGGGCATCACTTCAATCCCTTATTCAGTCACTATGACCTGACTAATGTAGCAGAGTTGTGGAGGAAATCATTGAAGGAAAAAAATTAGAAAAGTCCTGCACATGCTTACCAGGTACAGAAGTGCTGGTTGAGGTGAACGTGTCAAGATGCCAGCTGCTAAGGCAGTAAACAGGCCAATAGCATACCCGGAAAGGGCATGCCAAAAGTACTTGAACCCTTTTGAAGATTGTACATCCAAGGAAGTTGTGGAATCCCGGCTTTTTCTATGATCAAAACAGAGAACCAGTGCTAAAAGCATCGATGGAATAGCCTACAAGACAGATATAGAGAAACGTAACTGCTCAGTTTGTTGTCAACCATATTTCTTAAGCAGGTAAATGTCTTAGAGCAAAACAAAAGACAAAGAAATAGCAGAAAACTACTGAAGACAGACCCTAGAGAATCCTTGAATACCTACTCATGGTAAGAGAACGGTTACCATGGCAAACCACTGAAGGTAAACAACAATATTAGGAAGTTATTGATTGAGTCTAAGATAAGTTTATAGCGGAAGAACTTAACGTAAATGATGAGATAATACGAAAATGTTAATTACTGGAAGAGTCCAACTATATCTAAAAGCTCCACAAACTGAAAAGCTCAACCAAGATCAATCTCAGTAGCATATGAAAATTGCTCCATAGTTCCAAAGAGGAACAGATGCTAAAAGAAACTATCAGGTCGTGGAAAAGCAAAATGAGCATTCACTACATTTGCCCAGTAAAATATTTTACTCCTTTAATTACTTCAGTTCACCAAAAACATTAAAAGATCAATGACTAAAATGATCAAACATTCAGACTCAATATAGTACACAAAGAAACCAAAAGTTAATCAGAGATCAATTCTGAGGCAGGAGTATCGGCAATGTACATGCTACTACTGCATTATGGGGGACCGACAGTTAAGGGGGAAAGTAAGTAGGCAAAAGTTAATCTGCAGATTCGGCACTAACATAAGCAGTCACATCAAGCACAACTAAGTCAAACATGTCTAACAACAGGAATTCGAAACCAATTCGAGTGGCATGATAATCTTACCATGTCACCAAGACCAAGCATCATATAGTCAGATACATTATTTCCGGGTACTGCACCGCCTAACATATTCCTGGGGAAGACAATCTTGACGGGCAACTCAAGTTTTTTTGTTATTAACTGTAATCCAGGAAGACTCAGACTATTAGCTACTGTGTGGACTGGATTAGATGCTTGCTGTGTCGCAACTGATACCATAACGTTTGCCCCAAAAAACCTCTCTGAATAGAAAACCCAGAATACGTCATAGACAAACAGACATACAAGGAGCACAGCACAGATCTTGATATTGGGAAGTCGAACATGGCTGACAAAAGCGATACAGAGAGAGATACCCAACAAGTTGTTCAATATCCAGTGCCCAGAAACAAGCCATGCCACAACTAAAGCAACACAGAGAAATACTAGAACACTTTGGATCCTTGTAAATGACTTGGAACAACACCGCGATACATATGGGTCAGATAAGCTAAATCTTGACTTGACCTGAGCAATATATGGTGATAGGCAAAAGTATAAGGCTGATGCAGAGGCAACAGCAGTAAAAGCAGTGAGAAGTTGAGAGACAGAAGAAAACAAATAGAACATAAAAAGCAAGCTGCAAGAGCTCATTATCGGTATCATCAGTGCCTGAGACCTATCTAAAGTGATGGAAGCTTCTGACAGGTCACGGTTCCGCTCCATTTCCTTCCCATAATTCAGAGCTCTAGAAGCAGATGCATATGACACTACTATGGCTGTGACAAAGAGGGTGACTGAAGATGGTTCCAGCAAATAAGTGAGCTTCCAAAGAGGCTCCATGTTTGAAAAGATCCACTTCTCTAAGTCAAAAAAATAGTCTTAAACCACCTAAAAAGCACCTTCCTGTCAACAATAAGGACCAGACTGCATAAAACTTTTTCCCTTTGGAGATTGTATGAAAAGATTGCACAAAATTCTCGACAATCACCAGCAGCTAATGGATAATGCTTTCTTATCTGCTGTCATTTGACCAGAGAAATACCTGCAAATATGAAAAGGCATAATTTCATGAATAAGAAATTGTGCCCACATGATAAAGTACCAAATAATTCCGAATCAACAACATCAAAGAAGCAAATACACAATTCTAAGGCTACTAACAATAACAAACATCATATCTCAATGAAGAAACAATCTAAGCTGAACATCAAAAAGATTGCTTAGAATGAGCAAAAATAAACCATAAAGATTGCACATTATTTCCCTTTCTTTTCTTAACATCTTTTCTGACTCAACCCCTTGTTGAAAGATTTCCATCACAACTCATCAATTTTACCAGCAAAACTTGACCATTCAGAAGCAAGCGGAGAGCAAAACACGTCACCTCTCTCTTCATCCCCCCCCCCCCCCCACACCCACCACCCCTGAAACCCAAAACAAAAAAACAAAAAAAAAAAAAAAAAAAAACCCAAAAGGAAACAA
>NC_026151.1:8636086-8669456 GCF_000512975.1 Sesamum indicum
CCCCCCCCCCCACCAACACACACACCTCTGAAACCCAAATCAAAACAACAACAAAAAAAAAGAAAAATAACCCAAAAGGTAGACAAGGAGAAAAATAACCAGACGAATTTAGCACAAAATACATTACATCATTAAAATACTGATGGGCTTCAGCAGAATCACAAAGAGTTGACTAAAATACTCAACCGTGAACAAGAAAAATAGGCATCAACCAAACAAATTTAGGAACAGACAGATCCTATGCAGAAACCGAAGAAAAGAAAATCGTAGATAAAAAATCAAATACTTAGTCAAATGCAAGGGGTCTATTCAAAGAATAAGATCACCTTTGACTTGAAATTCTTGGAAGGCGAAAGAGATTTTCCGCGACGAGCAAAGCAAGGACTGAATCACTGCCGAGAGTGAGACGTAATGGACCGATATTTTTTATATTTTCACTTTCACCCAAATATTTCGAGTAATTTATCAATTAGTTCATCGAAGTTGTGGAAATACGAATTAAGCCATGAGGGTAATAGAGAACTTGGGCCATTTTGGGTAATAATAGTGGGCTGGACGGAGCACCAGCCAGATGGCTCGTTCACTTGAAGCCCATTTACAGTTTTGCTGATTTTCAAAGTATAAATATTACTTTTGGTCCTTTAACTATGCCACTTATTTGAATATGGTCCCTTATATTTTCTTCTCATAAGATTTAGTCCCTCACATCTGAAAATCTCATCAAAAATTTGGTCATTGTCATTAAAAATTCGACAAAACTAACCGATTTTTGTCCAAAAAAAAAAAATTGTGTAAGTATTGAAATGAGTTCAAACCCGGGCACTTTTGTTGGAGATAAAGTGCCCTCACCATTTCACCAAACACATTCTATGCATTTTTTGTTGAAATAAAATAATTATTATTAATAAAATAAAACAAAGTATATTAAAAAAAAACATCTCAAAATCAATCATTATGATAGCCGTCTTAAAACTCCTATAAAAATTTTATATATCCTGATAACAAAAAATTAAAATATAACCAATCAAAAAATAAATAAATCCAAACAACGCCATATAACACAACATCGTCAATTATAATCATAAAAAAAAACCTTACATTCATGTCACCGATGATTTGGAAATATGTTTTGTGGAGTGATGAGGCCACATATTTTTCACCAGAAACACCAAAGTTTGAACACTTCTTAATCATTACATGATTTGTTTTAGGTAAATTCATTAGTTTTGAAGAATTTTTAACAACAATAACCAAATTTGATGGAATCTTCAAATACGATGGACTAAGTTTAATAAGAGGAAACGTGAGGACCAAATTCGGATAAGTAGCATAGTCGAGGGATCAAAAATGGTATTCATCCATTTTTTATGGTCAATTTTAAAACGCCATAAGCAATAAATATTTTTAATTTTCTAAATTATCTGAAAATGTAAATCTTTTTTATTTTGCCAATACGTTTTCTCCACAAATTTAGTAATATATTATTTGAAAAAACATATATTAGAAAAATAAAATTATAAATAAATTTAAATGTATCTTTCTATGGATACTCTAATAAACTTACAAGTGGAAACATTTATGGATAACAAAAATCTATAGAATAAACATTATTTTAATCAATTATATTATAATTTGTTATGAAAATTAATACATTAAACATTTTATATTTTGGTTTTATCTTAAAAAAAATGTTTTTTGAATTTTATTTTGGGATAAAAAATTCATTTTCATACTGCAATATTTTTTAATATAAGAACAAAGCAATTGATTATACAAATTATTTCCAACAATTTATTATGTGCTACGGAGGTTAGTATTTTTAAAATTAATAACTAATTAGCCCATTTATATGTGTATTTTTGTAATTTATTATTATTATTATTATTTTGTTTTAATTGAATCGACAATTTTGGTAGGAGAAATGAAGCTAGACTGTAATATACTCTATTTACCGGTCCGTTGGATAAGATGGAGAAGAGATACATATGTACAGATAGACACTCAGATGCAAAACCCTAATCGAAGATCGATCAAAAAACCCTAGCAATTATCCACTAGAAAACTCCTATTTTCGCATTGGAATTCAACATTTTGGAGCTACACGGAGAATACCTGGAACGGTTTTCGGTGACGTCGACGCTGCACTTCACCGAGATTGAGATTTTACTAGAATCCGGGAGATGAATGCGTTGACTACCACGATGACGTTTTGTCCGAGCTCGTTTCAGCTCAAATTGGCACTCGGGAGCCGGAAGTATCCATTTGCGTTTGTGCGGACGCGGTTGCCAGAGCTCGAACGGCGCAGTTTGAATTTCGTGTCGGTGGTGGTACGTAGCAGTGCGGTTGGCAGTAATGGAGTGGGACAACGTAGCTCTGGAAATTCCTCTTGGGTTAATGCGAATTCTTCAGCTGATGATTTGTCTGGTTGGGCCAATGCCGATGGTGAACCAGAGTCTGGTGATTCGAAGCGCAAGCAATCGCTTGTAGGTGAGAGCGTGTTATTTGTTTTTATGTTTCTGGCCATTTTAACGGCTACTTGTTTAATTATGATTGACTTCGGTATGTAATGAAAATGGTTTTGACTTTTGAGATACATTTCATTGATTGGAGTGCTAAAACATTTTGTGTTATGTTAGTGTCAACTAAACTTTGGCTTCCCCATGTTCTTATTCGATTGCTTTGGCCAGTTACTAGAACTGCCGTGCGTTGAGGGGGGCGTTTCCTTTATTTTTCAGTCGATAGAATTGTGCGATTTTCATGTATAAGTTTTCTGTCCGTTTTGTATAGATAGGTTTTCTAATATAAAATCAAAAGCGGAGGCCTATTAGTTTTGGGTGCCGTTTTTGGTAAATATGTCCATCTAAATATAGAATTCTTTTTCTGATTTGTCCTCTTGTAGACTGATAACACTTGTGAAGTAGTTTACTTTCAGGAATACTAGGAGCAGGAGCTGCTGGGGTTATTCTACTTGTTGGCCTCACTTTTGCTGCACTCTCTATAAGTAAAAAGAGTACTTCAGGTGAGTATATTATTCTTTTGTATTTGAATTGTTAACATTGTTCTGTGATGAACGGATGGCGCTGCATAAAACAAATCACAAATGGAAGCTATTGGACCTATCACAATTTCTCTAACAAATGTGGTATAAGGATTGCTCACTTGACAAGAGCATGGTACTAAAAGGATTCCATTTGAATAATTTTTACGATGGATCCGAGGAAATAATATAAATTTTCTAATAATAGATATACCTTCACCAATTTTTTCTTGTGGTTATGACTAGTATGTGTTTCTCTGGAGTCTCTGCCTTTTTTCGTTTACAATCTAATTGGTAGTTTGTTCTAAATGGACGGATTCTTATGTACAGGAGTTAAAAAAGAAATGGAGCCCTTAACAACACAACAAGAAAAGTCATTGTCATCGGATAACTATGAGGATGAGGCTGAAGAGGAGAAAAGTAAGGAGAAACTTGGGATGTTGGAGAGTGGTGGTGAAGAAAGCAAGACAGGTAAAGATGACGATTCTTCCTTATATAAAGAAAATAGGGAGGCTATTGAAAATAGAATTAGTGATGATAGTGGTTTGAGGCAGTCATCTGTTGATGGTGATCTCATGAATAATGCCTCCATTGCAACAGCTGCTCAAACAGAATCAGTTAGCAGTGACAGTCAGGTTTCTCCTGAATCCACTGATAAACCACCTATGTCCGATATAGCTGATGGCTCCTTTGATGTGCCAAGGATTCAGAGTAATAATAGCAGTGTAGCTTCTGGAAACCCCATTGAACCGAAAACCGAGGATCCTGCTGATGCCAAAATCTTAGAGCCATCTGCATTTGATGCTAATTCTGAAATTACTGGTCATCCAAATGAGGCATCCAACTTTAATGACTGGGAACAGTCGGGCATGTCACTAGATCCTGCTTCTGTTGATCCTTCAATTTTGAATAGCTCGGTCGAATTAGAGTCTGATGCAGTTACTCAATCAAGCATTATCCAAGACCTTGTGGAGTCTGGAAGTGTGATTTCAACCAGAGATATGGAGTCAAGTAAAGAACTTTTGACAGTGGATGTTTTGGTTGATGAGGATGATAAATCTGCAGTAGGGAAAATTCTGAATGGAACTGCATCAACGGTGGCACCTTTGGTACCAGAAGTAACGTATCAATCTGGAAATGAAAACCTTGAAACTGATTATAATGATATCAATGTTAGAAGATCCTTTTCTGAATCTGCAAATCCTGGAAACTTTTTCACTTCAGCTGGCATACCTGCTCCATCTGTTGTCTCTGCAGCTCTGCAGGTTCTGCCAGGAAAGGTTTTGGTGCCTGCTGTTGTCGATCAGCTTCAAAGTCAGGCATTATCTGCTTTGCAAGTTTTAAAGGTATGCCAAACATTGCTTTAGCAACTCAATTCTGCTTTGGCAAGGTGACATTTGGTCTCAAATTGCTCAAGGTTTTACCCATGTTGCATTCAAAGATCAAATTTAACTTGGTTGTCGGGGAAGTATGCAAATCATTTAATCAACTGTATTTGTTTAAGGTGGATCGCCGAAGTTGTTTACGAACATCTGTGTATTGAGTAGCACAACTGATATTTTTGTATTTGTAATTTCTTTGCTGGAAAAGAGAAACAGAGGAGACTGATGAATCCTGTGAGTTTTATGCAAGTCATTCTGAGCTAGTGACTGAAAGGAAGGAGAGAAGGTTGTATTGAGCATAAGAGTGTGAGTTTGAAGAACTCAGATGAGAGTATCTTCCAAATGTTGCTTGAGCAGCTTTTGAGTTCATTAGAACTGACCAATTGAGTTGTGTTTATAAAAAGCAAGGTGTCAATAACCTCTCCAGAGGCAGAAAAGCCCAGTTGACCCTTGGGTTTTCTACTTTTATTTCCCAACTGTGGTGGGAGTTTTTATTTAAGGAAGTCATTCGTATGGAACAAAAATTTTGAGATGATGAAAATGGAAAAATCACAGCATACACTGGTATATATTTAGCAAGTGCGAGAATTCTCATCTGTTAGGTATCACCAGTAACTTTTATTTTTGTCATTATCTGATAGTTCCTTTGATTAGGAAAATGCAACGAAAATTACAATATTTTATCTTTATGTCAAAGTTTAGTATGCATTTCCAATGGTCTAGAGATTCAGCTGCCAGAGTTGAACTACTTGTGAAGATTTGGACCTGATTCTTAATTTCCTGAGCTCTGCTAGGTGATCGAGGACGATATTCAACCTGGAGATTTATGTACTCGTCGGGAGTATGCTCGTTGGTTGGTTTTAGCCAGCAGTGCTCTTTCCAGGTGATAACTCTGCTGTTGTAGTAGGGGCAACAGAAGATTAAAAATTACTACAAGTGAAATTAAGAAGCTGTATTATAGATTTTGACTTCCTTTTGATTATTGTAGGAACACAACTTCAAAAGTCTATCCTGCTATGTACATTGAAAACGTTTCTGAACTTGCATTTGATGACATTACACCTGAAGACCCTGATTTTCCATCCATTCAAGGTTAACATTAGATATTGGGCGACTATCCGGAGGTTTTCTCATCCAATTGTTGTCGTTCGTGTTGAATTTTAGTCTCTGAAGGAGTTTGGTTATTGTCAGGCTTGGCAGAAGCTGGACTTATTGCCAGCAAGCTTTCAAGACGTGATATGCAGACAGATGAAGACCCAAGTCCTTTATTCTTCTCTCCTGAAAGGTATGCCTAATTGTTGTTCGTGAACCCACTATCTCCTTCTATTGAGTTAGCCTTTATTTTAAATTCTTGATTTACTTGTAGCATAACTATGTTGATACTTAGAGGCTAGACTAGAGAGGGCTGTTAATGGTTATGTGGTCTGTGCTGGTTTGTGGGAGTGAAGTTCCTGACCTGTTTCCTTGTTCTTTTAGTATTATTACTCTCCCCACAATATCGTGTTTCTAAATTGAACATTGCAGTAATTGTTTGTTCACTGGATTCACCTGTTAGTTGACCAAGACTTTCTCTGACTCATTAGAACTTGTGTTTGCACTTGTTCCTCAACTTGATTCCTGTGTCATTTGTCATGTGGCTATTCCTGCACAAGAATTCATTTTCAAGTGGTTCAAATATTCATCATATTTTATGTTGCAGCCCTCTATCACGTCAGGATCTTGTGAGTTGGAAGATGGCCCTAGAGAAAAGGCAGTTACCAATAGTCGACAGAAAGGTTATACAATGTTGAAAATGAGTTTGTTTGATTCACCTATTGCAGATAGCATTGAGATTGATAAATTTATATTTCCAACTGCCTTTTGCTGCAATTAGACCTTGCAGCATGTATCAGGCTTCATTGATATTGACAAGATCCATCCAGATGCCTGGCCTGCACTTGTAGCTGACTTAGCAGCTGGAGAGCAGGGTATCATAACCCTAGCATTCGGTGAGTTTCATCCACATAAGTGTCCTTCAGGCATGTGCGTCTCTTATGCATCAAGAGTTATTCTACCTTCTTATGTGACAGGATATACAAGACTTTTCCAGCCAGAAAAACCTGTGACAAAAGCACAGGCCGCCATTGCACTTTCAACTGGTGAAGCTTCTGCAATTGTAAGTGAGGAACTTGCACGAATTGAAGCTGAATCTATGGCAGAAAAGGCTGTTGCTGCACATAGTGCTCTGGTTGCTCAAGTTGAGAAGGATCTAAATGCAAGTTACGAGAAGGAGCTTGCCCTGGAAAAGGAAAAGATTTATGCTGTTGAGAAGTTGGCTGAGGAAACAAGGAGAGAAGTGGAGAAACTGAGGGCTAAGAGGGAGGAGGAAAATCTTTCGCTAATGAAAGAACGTGCAGCTGTTGATTCAGAAATGGAACTGTTCTCAAGGTTGAGGCGGGAGGTGGAGGAACAGTTGCAGACACTTATGAATGATAAATTGGAGATTTCATATGAAAAAGAAAGGCTGAACAAACTTCGAAGAGATGCTGAAACCGAGAGTCAGGAGATAACACGGTTACAGTATGAACTGGAAGTTGAGCGGAAAGCCTTGTCCATGGCTAGGTGAGATTTTTTTTTTCTTTTTCCATTTTTATCCTTTGTGCTAATATCAAGCTTCAATAAGCTTTTGTCTTTATTATTTTTATCCAGGGCATGGGCCGAAGATGAGGCAAAGAGGGCAAGGGAACAAGCGAAAGCTCTGGATGAGGCTAGAGACCGATGGGAGAGGCAAGGCATAAAAGTTGTGGTTGACAGTGACCTACGTGAGGAAGCTGAAGCTGGAGCTACATGGCTTGCTGCTGGAAAGCAGTTCTCAGTCGAAGAAACCATTGAAAGGTCTGAGAACTTAGTGGACAAACTTAAGAAAATGGCCGATGAAGTAAGAGGAAAATGCAAAGATACAATTAATAGAGTCATTGAGAAGATAGTCCTATTGATATCAAATTTGAAGGAAAGGGCAGGGGAGCTACAAGATGCTGCCAAATCAAAATTGGAAAGCTCTTTACAAAGGGTGCAGAATACATCTGCTGGATTTACTTCAACTGTTAAGGAAAGCGTGAAACGAGCTGCTGGAGATTGGAAAGAAGGTGTTGAGAGATTGTCACAGAAGTTCAAGACATGATTACGTCTGCCATTTCTGCACGTCAATCCTTTCTGAGAGTATAATTCACCCATTCTTCTGCTGTTTTTGTCCATTTCCAAAATGGAGCATAAGAAAATTGATTATAAGATTCTGATGGGATGAGAATAATGTACCAAGTAATTTCTGTGAAAGGAAATTGTACAAACACAACACCTCTTTTGTGAAATGGTTGTCATGTCCTGCGAGTAGTTCTGGAGATGAGCTTGAACACACGAGGTACCAAATTAAGTAAATACTCGTGTCTTTACTTGTCTAAGAAAGGGAATCACAAAAGAGCCTTAGATGCTGTTCAACTATGGTCCAAAGGATGACTTAATCACAAGGTTCACTCAGATAATCAATTTTTTAACAGGGCCGGGACTAGATACTCTCTTTGTAATTTTTTATATATCAATTTGGCATGGCTCTCTGAAAACAGAAGTTAGTTTAGCGTGCACTTCCAGACCACCACTAGTCCTGACAACCCCTTCGTATCCAAAATCCCGGGTACAACATTATCTTCAAAGTAAAACAATTCATGGCTAACAAAGCAGCTTGAGTCATTGAGACCAAATACTTCTACCCTCTTACGCTCATATCAAGATTTTGAGCAAGCCATGCAACTTGACTTCAATTGCTTACGTGACTTCTAATGACTTCAACCCACGTAATGGTATCAAATAACCTGATGACAGGCCAAAACACTTGTTTGCTGCACTTCATCGTCATTCCCAATTCACAGACTTATGGCAAAAGCAAATAGTAAGCATTGGCTTTGGGCTCGTCGCTCATAGGAAAATCAGTCACGTCTCATTTATATAATCAGAGATGCAAAAATGGAATATAAGCTGGTGCTAAAGCCAAAGACAAGTTTGTGATTGCAAATTCTGCAAAAAGATGAAGATAATACATCAAAGCTAAATGAAACTGTCTTCTAATCATTTATCTCGTAAGGCACAAGGCCAATGGAAACTCACTTCACTTCTTCTTCTCACCACCTCCAGCAGCCCTGTATGAATCCCCAAATCTAGTCAGTGACGGGATGTACAAATCACTATGTCTAAACTGAGCATATCGACAGGGAAGCCAAGGCATTTTATAAATGATACCTCACCTTTAAGATAAGAATGAAACAATAAAAAAACCTGAAAAATTCCCAGCACTAGCAAGAAAGAGAAGCCAAAGGATTCGCAGTAAATCACCTCATCTTGCGGAGAGCGCTAGCCATCTCCTCTCTCTTCTTCTTAGCCCTCTTGTGGGTGCCCAACTTTCTCTTGGCTACCTTCAGAGCACGCTTGTCCTTCCCAACTTTAAGAAGTTCAGTGATCCTCTTCTCATAAGGAGCAAATCCAGCAACTTCTCTGATAAGACTCCTTGCAAAATGCACTCTCTTGCTTGTTTTCTATATTTTTGTAGATTAAACAGGGAAAAAAATGAATGAAGAAGGAATAGGGTCATACTGCACAGTGCAACCATGTAGAGAGAAAGGACGATGCCATCCCAACTTTTCTCAACCAAGATAAAATACGGATTTAGCATATTTCTGAAAGCGCCAAGAAATTCATACTAAGAGCAATCTAAACTTTCAATTGAGGCTCGTAATGAGTTTGGATCCACAATTCAGCTTATAAAGAAAATCAATTTTAATTTTGGTTGGAAAGATTTATATCTCCATTTCTGTAGAGAAACCATGATCAAAGTAACAAAACATTGCATGTGATCAATCAATTCACCTTTCTTGTTCTCATCTTCTATAAACTTAAGTGCAAATTTCAGCTGTATATAGCATAACTAATAGGTCAAACAAGCTAATACATATTAATTCACATAATGATATAGAATAAAACTCCATGACATTAACTACCAATGAGCAACTAATAGAACTTACCCCTTTCCTGTCAGACGGGCGTGGTGCTAGTTCCTTTGGGGTAACAACATGCCCCTTCTTTAAACCTACAAACAACCCACTGTTTGGCTGCTTCGGAGCCATCACCTTACCTACATCCAAACAAGCAACCGTAGTTTAGTTTTTCGCCTATCAATCCTCCAATCAACAAATGTGTGTATTTCTCTCAAATTCCATTACAATTAAGCAACCTATATAGATGCAGCTTAATATACAGCAATGGTTTAGGAAACAAAAACTCACTAAGAAGTCGTCAACTTTCTTCAGAATACACACAACATAGACACAAACAGCACATACAAAATGTACAAAGATTGCTACTTGTTGCTATACACCAAAAATTTGCAAGGAGAAACAACGAGCGTATAAATAAAATCACATACGTATATTTCCGATGTTGTATAAATGGTCGTACCTTTTTCTCCGATCTGTCTGCAGTACGCCGCTAAAATTCCGAGGCGGAGGGTGAAGGAAAAGAAACTAGGGTTTATGGGGGACCTGTTGTTTTATATGAACTTGAAGACTGAGGACATGGTTGGGATTCAAGAATTGTACCAGGGTAAAACTGGGTTTTGACTCGTTTCTGAGATTAGGGCTGGATGTGGGCTTTTAATTGGGCTATTTGTGCTGGACTCCGTCTCAATCTTCATGATTAATTATTATGTAAGCCCATCCAAATGTTATCCTCATTTTGTGGGCCGAAAGGCGAAGCCCAATAACTTTTGGTATTTGAAAATAAATATTATTGACTTAATTTATGTAAGACCAATTTAATTAATTTTTTAACTCAATTCAATATTTGTAGTTTTTAGAAAGTTTAGTCTCGTCCGACCTGATAATCATCAAAATCACACTTTGTAAGTTTTTGTAGGTTTTAGTATAGAGTTAATCACATGTACAATTATATTAGTATATTGTAGTTGTCATACAATTATGTACATATATCGAGTATGCTTCTAACATTAATTATCGTAACATCGCAGCTGTCCTTCAAACTTCTCCGAAGTACCTTATTACCCTCAAACGTATCTTTATTTTCCATCATTATATATAGGAAACTTTCTTCTAACTTTTACATCGGTAATTTTAATATTTTACTTATTACGTGTTCATGAATATTAGTTCGAAAATATCACTATATAATTAAAAATCAGTTCATTATATTCTACCCATTACAAAAATAGTAACAAATACAAAAAAATTTAAATAAAGAAAAAGACAGTGAGAATTCTGAACTTTTAAAAAATGAAGCTCACTACATCTCATATTAAAGAGCCACATTATTATTTTATTTAAAGTTCAGAAAGTCGCATTATCTTTTTTTTCTTTTTTTTTTTTTTCACTACATCTCATATTAAAGAGCCACATTATTATTTTATTTAAAGTTCAGAAAGTCGCATTATCTTTTTTTTCTTTTTTTTTTTTTTCAAAGATGGCCTTTTTACCTATTATTTCTTTTTCAATAGGGGTTGCATTTAACTCAATTAAAAATTTATTTGTTTATCAATACTATTTATAGGGATTAGAGTACCACATTTTGTTGTTAACTAATTTATACTTTTTATGATAAAATAACTAACTTATTTAATTTTTTAAAATTTTTATTAATTGATAAATTATTTTTTTTTCCTTTTTTTATCAATATAATAGACTGATTTATATATTTCACTTTTATTTATAATATATTTTAAAAAATAAAAAATTATTTATTATATACATATGAAAACACAGCATGCAGAAGAACTAGTTATTATTAAAAAGAATCTGGTTTGAGTATAATTGGTTAGTTGACTTACAGCCTGCGGACAACCGTGAAGTTCTTGGATGGACCGGGTCCTCCTGTCCCAACATTTCTGTAACATTTGTCTTTTGATTGTTTCATTTTCTTCTTCATTTTCACCAATCATGAATGATTCTTAGTACAAGACAGCCCTCCTTTTCATATGTCCCCAAACTGAGAATTCTAATTGGATGTTTGGTGATAAAAATCCTCACTTTCTTGGATCAGACATGAAATTTAGTACGTGGTTTCTTTTATATTTCTCTTGGGATGCTTAGGAATATCCGTTTTGGTGTTTCAACTCAGTAAGCAGTAGCCCGAGAGGTGGAAATCCATTGCTAGTTTCTATGTTGTCATCTACATAAGCTTGCCGTTCTAATCTTGGTTATTTCTTTGATGTTTCTCTTACAAAGTTGACAAAGTGAAAACTTTTGTGTACAGAAGTTATTGCATTGTAGTACTTTGTTGTATTCATTTGTTTGTTTTTGGAAGAATTGCTTGTTTTATTGGTTTTCCTGTTCTTCAAGTGATTTATAAGAAATTTTAGCATTTTCCCTTTTCAGATTTGCAGTTTCAACTTTCAAGTTCTCTTGTAGCTTTGTTCGGAAAGCTTTCAACACAAATTGTATTGTTGTGACATATTTCTCCAATCAAATGAAAGAGCTTTGAATCATTTTCCTTGTCTTTTGATGTTGGTCCATTTTGAAATCCTTTGAGTTTAAAACTACACCTCCTTCCCCCCATCATGCTTAGATATTAGGAGACGATGTCGATTCTTTGTGGCCTTCCCTTTCTTGAGTGTATATACTGCCTAGCATGTGCCCGGTGGGTGTGGAAGAGGTGTCTACACAATGCCGGCCATGACAGTGAGACGTGGGGCCAAGCAACGGCTGATGAGTTTGAACCCGTCCCTAGGCTATGCCGGTACATTCTGGCTGTCAAAGAGAATGATCTTAGACAGCCTCTTCGGGCGCCTCCGCTAGGGTATGGAGTTGATCCCGATTGCGTGGTTATGAAAAAGAGTTATACGGACATACGCGGGAAAGTGCCCCCATACTTAATATATCTAGATCATGACCATGCTGATATAGTTCTTGCTATAAGAGGCCTCAATTTGGCAAAGGAGAGTGACTATGCCGTTTTGCTGGATAATAAGCTTGGGAAGATGAAGTTTGATGGGGGGTATGTTCACAACGGGCTGTTGAAGGCCGCAGGGTGTATTTTGGATGCAGAATGTGAAGTTTTGAAGGAACTTGCTGAGAAATATCCAAATTATACGCTGACTTTCACGGGGCATTCTCTAGGCTCAGGTGTGGCGGCGTTGTTGACGATGGTGGTGGTGCAGAATCGAGACAGATTGGGGAACGTTGACAGGAAGAGGATCAGGTGCTTTGCCATTGCACCTACCAGATGTATGTCGCTTAATTTGGCTGTGAGATATGCCGATGTCATTAACTCTGTCGTTCTTCAGGCAAGTTGCTAACTTGTATTCTCCTTATGACTTGTTATCAGTGCATATAAACAAACTTAGGACAGGGCTCCAAGGTTGCAAATAGATGAAGAGAAATCAAGTTGGATAAATTTTCTTATTCTTTTCTCACCGTTGATGCACCCTGGATTGGCTGCTTTGCTTGCTTCTGCACATTGATCTACAAATATGCAGTATGAACGCATATACTTGTCGGATTGAAAACGGCACTTCTTTATTGAAACAGGACGACTTCTTGCCTCGAACGGCCACCCCCTTAGAAGACATCTTCAAGTCACTATTCTGGTAATAAGTTGCCACAGTTGGTTCCAGTCTCTACCTCATCTCCAATTAAAGAACTGTTTGTTTTCTTACTCTTGCCTCTTCTTCTTGAACAGTTTGCCTTGCCTATTATGCCTAAGGTGCATGAGAGATACATGCATATCAGAGGAGAGGATGCTCAAAGATCCAAGGAGGCTCTATGCGCCCGGCCGTCTTTATCACATTGTCGAGAGAAAGCCTTTCAGGTGGATGAAGATTCCTTTTCCCTTTGAGAATAAGACATGTATCATTAATGTTTGAGACGTAATTTAAACCTTTGTAGCAAAATCAAATACAAGAAAACAGATTTTACATTGTTCAGAAATGAGTTTTTCCCATGTTCAAACTTACCCCCTGCTATAAGGTATATGTTAAACACTCCAAACAAGTCTTTTACTTTCTTTGCTGTTTCTCAGTCTGCGGATGTCTGAGTTCTTTCTTTTATGTTTCTATTTCTTATATTAGTGCTCGATCATCTCCGAATTCCTAATTCCCCTTTCTTGATGTAGATGTCGAAGATTCCCTCCAGTTGTCAGGACTGCAGTTCCTGTGGACGGAAGGTTCGAGCATATAGTTCTCTCTTGTAACGCCACTTCCGACCACGCTCTTCTTTGGATAGAGAGAGAAGCTCAATGGGCTTTGGAAGTAAGTTTGTCTGTCCATCACCATGCTGGCTTGAAGAGATTCTCTCTTTTACAACATGGTCTAAACCTCAAACACATACTCCATGTTCCCTTGTCTTTAACACATGATGTCTGGATACAGTTGATGCGAGAGGAAGATCACGCATTGGAGATTCCTGCAAAACAGAGGATGGAGAGGCAGAAGACGCTAGCTAAAGAGCACAGAGAAGAGCACGAGGCCGCCCTGCACAGAGCTGTTACCTTGGCCGTTCCCCACGCTTTCTTGCCTTCTCAGTATGGCACGTTTGATGAAAAGGACAACAATGCATCCAAGAACACGGCCGGCGATTCTTCCACAGGATCATCAGCAAAGAGCACGAGTAAAGAGAGCTGGTACGAACTGATCGATCGCCTGTTTGAAAGGGACGAGTCGGGCCACATGGTGCTCAAGAAACCTCTCCTTGCCGATTGATCATCGCGCAGTATTCGTTTACCGAATAATGTATCCGATGTTCTTGTATCTGTCGATGAGTTTGTATGTGAATTGAATGTAGAAGATTACCAAAGTTTTCCATTGTCAAGTGCAATTTCAGAAACCAGTGACTTTGCAATCAACTTACATATGTTTTCGTTCTTGTTAATTTATATTTCATCTTCTGGACAACCTATGGCTGTCTTCCACAAAATTTAGCAAATAACTGTACGTTATTTGAAAAATTATAAATGTTTTTTTAAATAAAAAAGTAGCTCATATGGTGAATTGGTAGTTACTACTTTACTCATGTTGAGTTGTTTTGCTCTTTAAAAAACGCTTGAGAAAATATGAAAAAATTTGAAAGTGTGTAAAGTAAATAATTCATAGGGCATATTACTCTATAAAATTATGGTTCATAATTTAATAGGGCATTTTATTCAGTTCACAAAAAAAATTGGGTGAAAACCTAAAAAACTAACGAAATAAGCTTATTGTTAAACGGTCTAAAACTAAGGGCTAATTTGTGATTTTCGAAACAAGAAAAAAGTATTTATAATTACAAGAAACTTTAAGGTAGGTGGCTATAGTTCACATTTTTTTAAATTTGTTTACTAATAACGATAAATGAATTATAACTAATTTCGAGAGCAATACATCGATTCCATTAATATACCTAATAATAATAAATAATTTTTAAACACTCATGTAAATAAATACCCAAATGTCGTGTGCGCAAACTTTATTCGAGATATTCATGAACTTGTCCTCACATGATTAAATAGGGTAAATTATAAGGACAATTTTTGAAATTTGATATAATTCCGAATATTTTTTTATTATTTGAAAAATTGCAAATACTCCTGATGTTTGACGAAATTATGTAATTCTTGGATGGAAGTATGAAATTATCGATTTTGTCTTTACTGTATTTTTTTTAATTTTTTTTAAAAATATTAAAAATTATAAAAGGATAGAACGGGGTCGATGAACTTTTTTTAAAATTGTAAAAAAACTATAAGTTTTAATTCATAAGAATATTTTGATCAATTTATTATAAAAAAATAAATAAAAACCTAATGAATTAGATTAATTATTAGACTGTTGTTAAAATTAGGAGGATATTAATAATTTTTTAAATAATGAGAGTTATCTGTAATTATGAATAAATTCGCACCGAGTAGCTAAAATAGAAGGGAAATATGCAGCAGCATTTCTTCCCCTGGAAACAACGGTTCAATTACTAGCCCTTTGCAGAGCCATCAATGGCGACCCAACTCTTAATTCTCCACGTATTTTTGCTGGCGAGCGCGCTTGGTGCCTCTTTCGCTCAAATGTGAGGAACCCCTTTACGTTTTTCCGCTTAATTTTGGCTCTAATTTGCATTAAATTGTAATCATACTCTGCAATATTGGTTAGTTTTCAGATAATTACAGATCTACACGCAATCTAAAGTTTCCTTTTTTGAGATATAGGGTCCTAAGTTTCTTGGATCGTAGACGTATAATATTATTAGTTGTAATCAAGAAAACAATTAATGATGGATTTATGTTTTTTTTTCACTGATGGAAATGAAAAGGCTTCAATTTTGTCTGTGGGAGCTGGAAATGGTTGGTGCTCATCATGTGATTATCTTCATATTTCAGAAGCTTTTGTTGAAAGTGGCAATGAGAAGAAGTGGATAGGTTGAACTTTATTGAGATTAGATAACTGTGCTGAATTTGGACAACTGTGAAACTGCAGTGATGTTTGACAGGAATTTCTGTCTCCATTGCAGGCCGTTATTTGTTTCTTACTCAGATACGTGTTTCTTGTTTTCGCTGGAAAAATAAACAATGTATAAAAAATTAAAGTATGGTTTTAGTATAGAGAATGACATGACGCAACTTAACAGCTGAGGCTCAATGTATAAGTATGCTTAAGGTGCTTGATCAGCATCCCGTGTGTTTAGAATTCCGGAACTAACTGCCTGCTGGTCTCTATGAATCCAAACTTACGAGATTTTCACTTTCCAAGCTTTTCAGCACATTGGTCTGTAGATTTCATATCGTCCAACTTAGCTGGATTATGTTTAGTTTTCTGGAGTTATATACTTCTAACAGCCAGTTACTGTAGACCAAATACTTTGCATTGAGAGCTCCATTAGAACAATTGTTTCCCTTAAGTAGAAGGGGTATGAAATGTCAAGCCTAATAGAATTCCATTTGCAATTGTGTAATTTCAGTAGCCGAAAGGAATTGAGAAGCAAAGAGATAAGCCAAGATCAAATGCAGTCTAATAGTATTGATCCATCACAAGTCATTCAACTCTCATGGCAACCAAGGTCAGGTAATCCAAAGAACCAATGGCAATGTTACATCTTTATGCAATCCGTGGCTGGTGAAACCATTTATCCTGATTACAAATTTCAGGGAATATGCATTTATTATTCCAAAGATGTTAGAGTTTCTGTGCTTTGGTGTATGTGCTAGTGGTATCTGAATTTTGTGCTGAGATATTAAGATGTTTGATTTCATATTATGCTAAGCCTGCAATGGGCATAATAACATTATCTTTTCGGGACAGGGTCTTCTTATATAGGAACTTTCTCTCGGACGAGGAGTGCGATTACCTGATTTCTTGGGTACATGCTTCTTTCTTACCTATGTTACGCATGCACATTTCTTTTTGCCTATATCTTTTAGCCTATATTTTGGTTTTAGGTCCATCGGAAGAAAAGCCATAATATGCAGGTCGATGATCTACCACAATCATATCTCATGGATACAGATGTAAGTTTCTAGTTTTCGAAACATGTCCTATTACCCAAATAATATACGCAACAATTCGTGATGCAATATTTTGTTATTTCGGACTATTTCAATGATATGTCTGCAGGATGAAATAGCTAGAAATATTGAGGACAGAATTTCTGCTTGGACTTTTCTTCCCAAAGGTATATCTATATTGTGCCATGTAACTCTAGTTTCCAGAGAAGTGTTTTATGTATCACCTTTTCTAGCTATTGTATAATTATGCAATTCTACCAAAAAAAAGAAAAGAAAAGTATAATCCTGTAATTTGTTGTTTTGCAGAGAACAGCAAATCCCTGCAGGTTCTGCACTTTGGACCTGAAGACTCCAAACAAAAGTACAGTTATTTTCATAACAAGGCTGCTGAGGAAGTTGGTGAACCTTTATTGGCAACCGTTATTTTGTATCTCTCAAATGTCAGTCAGGGTGGGCAGATACTTTTTCCCCATTCCGAGGTAATGGAGAAACTAATCTTGTTCCCATCATTGCTATTAGTGTTACCTGCAATTTGATTTTTCCCCAACTGTGATGTCATCCGCTACAAACTTACTGCAGAACAGAGTGTGGTCTGATTGCACGAAGAGTAGCAAAATCTTAAGACCCAGTAGAGGAAATGCTATTGTATTCTTCAGTTTACACCTTAATGCAACCCCCGACAAGAGTAGTTTCCATGCCAGATGCCCTGTCCTTGAGGGTGACATGTGGTGCACCACCAAATTCTTTTATCTGAAAAGCATTAATGCTGAAAAGGTTAGGTCAGATTCTGATAATGCAGATTGCACCGATGAAGATGATAATTGTCCTCGTTGGGCTTCCATAGGGGAGTGCCAAAGGAATCCCATTTTCATGGTTGGTTCTCCTGATTACTACGGGACATGTAGGAAGAGCTGCAATGCATGCTCTTTATGATAGCTACAGTCATGTGTATTCATCTCATACTATCTTCTCTTTTCCTTCAACTTCACGATGAAAGAAAAACCGATATGTTGGTTACTGTTATGTATCTCCTGTTTCTTGTCAATTATTGTTCACATGGTTGACAAAGCAACATATTCATTTTTACCTATATGGCAACAAAAATTTATGTATAGACACATATATTGCTGGCGAAAAACAAGCTATTGATTATGTCAATTTCTGATCCAAGAAAGTTTATGTGCTGTTACCTCTTTGCTCCTCTATACAAACTGGACGTTGGCTAAGCAGACAACCAGTTTACGCTAATGGGTTGGGAAAGACTAGTCAAGGAAATTCAAGCATCCTTGCTTGTCTTGGTTAAATAATGTAGTCTGAAAGCAAAGAAACACCTCCCACAAGGTTCCACTTACAACATGCAGGTTGCAGCCATTTGCAGAGTCAACTCTTGAGTTGTTTCTCCAACAAGATAAGAGTTCTATGTAGCTATTTATGCCCATTAATGTCAATTAAATTTAACAAATAAACTGCAGGAGTGTGTGTCAGCTGAAGAACATCTGATGTTTAGCACAATAATTTCTAAATTATTACGTGTTGCCAGCTTCAGTAGAATAGTTCACAGGGCATCAAGTCACAGTACATCGCCCCTGTGCAGATATTAGAGAAAGTCAACTATTAAGAAATTGCAATCTGCAGAAGTGTTCTATAATAAGCTGCCAAAACCATAGGAATTTGGAAAAGAATTATACATGTATATATATATATTTCAAACTCTTGAAATGTGAATGAACAAGAAAATGGGAAGCAGCCCTCAGGAAGACTCCTTTTAGTATTCAGTTAACAGACCTTTCTCTGTTTTTTTTTTTTTTCAGTAACCTCTCTGTTGCAGCTGAGGGAACCACCAAAATGAATGGAAAAATAAATTATGCACCATAATGTTGAAATGGAGGACAAACAAAAGGAAGAAAAGAGAAAACCATCACATCTCAGTCCCAGCAAAATGTTTAACAGTGAAGCCAACTTTCTCAAACTTCCCTTTCTCGTTGTTCTCTCTGAATTTCACATAATCTGCACAAGCAAAAGGCTTATAAAGCCTCAAATTCCCTTCTCCCACAACTTCTTTAGGAGCACATATCACCTTGTCATCTTCAAAGCACCAGAAGAAAGCAACAGAGAATCGATTCACCTTTTTCCTTAAGAGAACTCTGTGCTCAGACGACCTGAACTTTCCATTGCTCCATGCCTGCATCAAGTCACCAATGTTCACGATGAGTGTGTTTTCATGTGGATTTATGTCCATCCACTGCCCTTCCTTAGACCTCACTTGGAGCCCACCAATGTCATCTTGATACACTATGGTTATGCAGCTCATATCTGTGTGCATGCCTAGCCCTTCAATTTCTTGTTCTTCAGTGCACTCAGGTGGAGTGTAGTTGTTTATTCTCAAATAGCCATGACAATTCTCAAACTCTGATTCGAACTTCGTCCCAAGATCAGGCCCCAGGCACTTGATTACAACTTCAAGGATGACTTTTGCCAAGTTTGTCATTATGCTCCCGTACTCTTCTAATATCTCACTAGCAAATGACAGTTGAGGGGATAATATTGCATAAGCATGACCACGGGATAGGGGAAAAGAAAAGGAAGAAGAATAAAAGAGGAAGTTGGTGCCTGAAATAGTTGAATACAGTTCAAGCATAATAAAACTTCTCCTTCAGGACAAATATGATCAGTTTCAAGATCAGGACCAAACTCTATTATTCTCTCATGAATGCTGTATTCAGAAAAACAGAAAAGGAAAATAAACACACACACACACACATGATAAAAATTCTCAGTATAAGTAATATTCTTCTCTTATCCCTACCTGAACTCACAGTTTGAGTGATTTAGTAGGGCTTTGGAAGAACTTTGTGCTGAAGCAAAGAAGTCAGGTCCAGATACCCGTAGACTCTCATAGAACGGCGAGGCAATGAAATGAGGAGTATATGTTTTTACATCTGATAGAGGACCAGCTTTGATTTTCACCTCTGGAGGAAGGTTAAATATCTGGCTAGAGAAAGAATGTAGTTTCCTGCATAATTCTTTGGAAATTCCATGGTTGGTTATGCGAAAAAAGCCCCATTCTCGACAGGCCAGAGAAAGCGAAGAGAGAGAGGATGAGTTAAAGGGCTGCAAAATGTCAAAATTAGGAAGTTTTATGGACATAATGAACAAATGTGAGAATGAGTCAGTTCTATCTATCTGGTTGGGGTCATAGTCTTAAATAGAAGGCCGGATCAATAATTATCATTTAATACCAAACCTTAGAGCACCATATTTGAATATTCATCTAGAAGTTCAAGTTCATGCAGAAACAGTAAACCTTCAGACAAGTGATGAACATTGCTTGCTGGTCAATATTCCAAGAAACAAGCTTCTAACAATATCACGCAGGAAAGAAACCTTTAGACATATGCACAAGGCACGATTTACATGCATATTCAGTCAATATAAGAGACAGAACTTGACAATCTAATGGTTTGGCACTGCATTTTGGCTTCAAATACTTATTTTATCAGGCTAAGGTCAATGAAGAGGAAACTGGTAATTATGAGGAAGTGGGGGGACAGGGGGCAAGAATGATGGAGCTGTGCTGGTAATTTATGCTTTGTCAAACCTGTTATGCTTAGGCCCTTGAGCTTAGATTCTTCAGCTGGAAGTTTTGACCTGGAGTGATTTTTTAATGCCAACAGGTGAAGTTTTGTAGTGTAAACTAGGCTCTCACATAGTAAAATATGCTTCCTTCAGCTGGGGGTTAAGAAGAAGAGTCCCTGGTTCCATCTTTCTACTCCATAAACTAAGAAAGCAATAATGTTCTTCCCACCAGCAAGAGACCTATTGCTTTAATAATAAAGAACTAAAACCTATCATTTTCTGTCCTTTGGACGCAGAGAGCATCTAATAATGTTCAATGATCATCAGCATCTGCTATTTTCTTCTTATTTTTTTTTATCTGTAGTTTACAATTTTCACTAAGTTCTTATTAGATTGTTTCCTGTCTATTCCTGGTGGATCCAACATTCCGCATATATCTTATTTCAATACCTTTTTTTTCATCATGATTGCATTAATCACTAATGCTGTAGATTCATTTGAAAAATAGTTAGTGAATTGTGATGATACGACGAGATAAAGATAAGCATGACAGGAGTGCAAAATCTCAGTCAAACACAACAATCTGTTTAGAGAAGAGAGTTTATACAAGCTTTGCCTGATAACAAATGAAAGACCTGCAATAAGTTGCATCTGGAAGATGGTCTAAAAGATATACCTATCCAAGGATGAACGTCGTCCAAATATCTCTTTGGACCTTAAGATTCATAGATCTTCAGTGGGAGCAGTTATCAAGTTTCAACTACAGGGTTTCCTCATGTCGAGCTTGAGTTCTTGCAATTCTTGGAAGAGTTGAGAAGACGACAAGGTCCAATCTGCAATGTCAAGGCTAAAGACATTTGCACAAAGCCCATGGCAAGAAACGGAATGCACTGCTTGAAGACATTAAATCCAGTAGTTACAGACAGATGTCTGCTATAATGATCAACACCAATTCCGAGCATAGAAACTCACAAAGCCCAAACACCATATTTCATTCACCCATACTCAGCATTATAAATATCAAACTTCAGAGAATTTTCATAGAAAGTGTGACCCTTATCTAAGCTTCATCAAGCACCATCTGTCTGTACAGCCAGTATCCTGTTAGATACACGTACTATAATCAAGAGCCATGAGAATTTTCTGTTAAACAAAAAGCAATTACACTCCAAACCAAGAAAAATATCACAAACTTAAATATGCTTTCTTTAAAGCTCAAAAGGGGTACAATTTAATATCTCCAATGATAATATTTCAAACCTCTCCAAACAAATTAATAGATTTTAAATCCTGTTGTTCGAATCCTCAAACCAAACAAGTCCCAAAACACCTACCTCCATAAACTAAATATCTGCCAAACAAACAATTTCCAAAATCTACATAAACAAGGAGAATTACAGGCAAAATTAGTAGCTAAAACTCAATAAAACTTCAAGGTAGAAATTATCGAGCTGAATCCGATGATGCGTTCGGCTTCTTAATAGAGCATGAGACTCTGAAAGCTTCAATTTGTGATTGGCATTTTGTCTGATCTCCTTTATTTTCCTCCAAACACTTCTTTAGCGCCTCGACGTCGCATGGCGACATTATCTTCCTCACACCACTGCTTCCCTTTGCATTGCTTTCCCAATTTGCTTCCATTTTCTTCAAAATCTCGTCAATAAAACGAAGAAAAATTAAGAATTTGCTGCAAATCAGTACATGGGTTTTCCCCTCACTGCGAACACCAAATCCGGCCTTATAGTTTATGCTTCTCCCTGTGAACGCAAAGCAAAAGATACGAGCGAGAGAGAATGGGCAAAAATTAAGGAAGGAAAATAAGTTCTTGAATAAAGAGCGCTGATAAAGGCTTGAGGAAAATGCAAGAGATTGTACATGAGAAAATTATTTTTTTTATTTATATATTTTTTAAAATATAATCTGTTTTATTTTAAAAATATAAATAATAAATTATTATTTTTTTTATAAAAATCAATTTGATTTTTTACATATCATAAGAATAAATTGCAATTCACCCAATTAAGTTTTCATGTTATTTTTTAAAAGGCCCAAAAACATATAAAAAACAAAAGACACATTTCACCATTCAACCTTTTTTTCTTCAATTATTATAAAAAACAACCATTCGTAACATATATATTTTACATATTTTATTATTATCTTGATTTAAATATAAATTTAATATATTTAAATTTAAAAATGAATTAAATACATCGAGTTTCAAATTAAGGAACAAAAAAAGTTACACAATTTTTTTAATTATAATCGATCAATTTATTAATTTATGTTTCACAAATACGGATACGACAAGAAAAATGTTATACGACACAAACACTATGATAAAAAAAATATAAAAAATTAAAATACGATATGCTACAAACACGATCATAATATATATAATTTATATATATTATCATAAAGTTAAAATATGCAATATTTTATACCATAAAGTAAAAAATGAAAATAAACATAAAAATATAAAAATTATGGTTTAAAATTGGCCAAATTTGATATTACCAATGTGTTTTTAAAATTCAGCAATAAATCATCCTGTAATTTAGAAATATGCAATAAAAATCCCTCTATTTTAAAAATAGAACATCTGTCCCTCATCACAGTTGAAATTAATTGCGTTACTTTTTTGTCAAATTATATATTATTTTTTATTTTCATGATCGTTGGATTTTTTTATTGAATAACAGTCGTGATTTAATAAATACATTTCAACCGTTAGATCTAAATTATTAAATATCATGATTTGATCATTTTTTAAATGTTTATATCTATAATTATAAAAAATATAAAATATAAAATATAAATTATTATTATTAAAAAATAAAAAATAATAAAATTAGTCCCCCTCCCACCACCAACCGTTGCTGCTCCCCACCCCAACCCCTCGCGCCGCTCAATGTAGAAAGGGAGATGTCGCGCCCGACTTCGTGGAGGGTGATGGCGACATCGAAGGCAGTCGCCCCCAACCTGGGCGACCGCGTCGCAGCGGCTGCCCAAGGAGCTTTGGGCGACGCCTATGATTTTTTTTTTTCTTTTATATTTTTTATAATTTTAAAAATTGATTTGAAAAATCAAAATTTAAAAATGATAAAAAAACTTGATGTCTTCCAGCACCACAATCTTCAAAGATAATTATGAATATTTAAAATTGAAGGAGGATTAACTTGTAAAATAGAGAGTTACCACTCTAATACTT
Source organism: Sesamum indicum (assembly GCF_000512975.1). Classification (NCBI taxonomy): domain Eukaryota; kingdom Viridiplantae; phylum Streptophyta; class Magnoliopsida; order Lamiales; family Pedaliaceae; genus Sesamum; species Sesamum indicum. The sequence goes on from NC_026151.1 coordinate 8,659,791, forward strand.
AAATAATTAACTAAAGAGATAATTGAAAAACTTAAAAATAATATAAAAATAGTGTAATAATCGATGAAAATTAGTGAAAATATGCATGAAATTAACTTACTAAAATCACGAAGAAAAGTATGAGAGAATGAATTATATTTATTACCATTATGGTTGCATAATGGTTCACCGCACGTTGTAATTACTTTCGTATTTTACTCTTATCCAACGATAAGAGTAAAATACGAAAGTAATTACAACGTGCGGTGAACCATTTGAAAACATGAGTTAGCTAATTAACAATAAATAAATAAATTATGAATTGGATCTATCTAGACCTAAATATGACCGTTTGAAAAAGTCATGCCTAGTCAGTCCGAGTTTTGCTACCAAGTTGGTAGTCACAAATTTAGGGAAAAAAAGTTTAAAATTTTTCAGTATGATATGTCTCAAAAGAATATGAGTATGTGGGGCATAAAATCTCAACTGTTTGATGAATCAATTTGTTGAATCGAATTCATCTTTGGATTTGTTAGTTTAATGTGAACATAAAAATTATGGGTTTAATACCTTATTCGTAGCCCAATGAAAATGGACCTGCTTTGTTATTTAGTGGGCTCACTTTCTTTGTTTTGAATTTAAGAAAAATAATTAAAAGGGTGTCATGTGTGTGTGTATATACTCTAATACCTACTATTACCTAATTCAATTTTTCATTTAAAGAATATGAAAATATTCACAATTATATAAATTATATATTCATAATTAGAAGAAATTGTGCCGCACTACTACTATGAGCATTGCCCTTCTCATTTTCACCGCTCTCCGGTTTCTTTTTAGATTTTAATCACTACCATTTTCTCTCTCTAAAAGATTTCGCCGACTCTTCTGTTTCTACTTTCTATCTCTCCATAAATTCATCTTAGTGTGTCCATAACGCACCAGCTATACGAGTGTATTCATTTTTGTCGATTTTGTCTGTTACTTAGGTAACCGTTTGCATCGGCCGCCGATCGCCGGCTCTCGCTCCGATCACTGGTAAGTGGACATGTTCACTCCGGCCATCACAGATCACGTTGCCTCAAACTACGCAAGTAGTTTCCGTTTTCCTCTCTTCTCTATTTTGTTAAAACATTTTATTTGCTCGCAGCGGCTTCAATTGATCTAACGTTAACGCGATTGTTATCATTTTGTTTCTTTAGTGATCAATTTCTCATTTTATGATTTGTTTTTATGTATTCGATCCTTATTTTAGGTGTTTTTGCTTGAGAATGGCACTGGTTTGAACTAAAGCATGGATAATTGTGTTAATGTATTGTTAAGTGATATGCTGCTAGCTTGTTTGCTTGAGTTTCAGAAGATTCGTTGCGTGCATGAAATGGATATACTGTGCTGAAGGTTTATATAGAATTTGCTTAGGTTTAATTGATGAATAATTCAAATCATTTTGCTGTATGTTGGTGCAATCTTGTTTGCTGATATGACACAGGTTCTGGTGTTGTTTTGTTGCTTATGTTTAGTTTCTTGTATTATTGTAGCAGTATGTATATGTTTTGCTATGGCACAGTTGTGTCGATTGTGTTGCTTATTATCATTATATGTTTTGCTATTTGTTGGTACTTGTTGTCGTGCTTCATCCTATATGATTCTCTTTTCATATTTGAAGCTTTTGTGCAGTAGTATGAGCCAGTGGTAATTGAAATCTGAATGCCTGTCGCAAAACTCTGCACAAGTGGGATTGTTAATGCAATGAAATCTGAGGGAGGGAATGATTACCTTGACACTTTTATCAGACAAGCAATTGGTAAGGAGCCTCTTCTCCCTTTTCCAAGAACAGGGAATAGTCCAGTGCAGTGGATTCAGTTGCTTCATGCCTTAGATCAGCCAGGTCTGCAAATATTTTAAGCTGTCTAAATTTAAGGGAATAATGAAATAACTATCACATATAGTCTTTATGTCCAAACTTTTCTTTACTTAATGTCTAAGGAGTCGAATTTCCATCTGAAAGTTGTTGCCTATTACTGCAGAAGAAACAATCGTTCTGGAAGAAATCATTGTTGCCTGTCAAGTGGCAAACTACAGTTGATCTTCAGTTTGGCAATAGTATGTTTATTTCAACTTGATGCATGCCTCTTGTTCTTTTGTGTAGATCTCCCTGGTTGGCCCTTGATGACTCCTGTAAAAGTTCAGATGCAGAAGTGTGAGAAGTGTCCCCGGCAATTCTGTTCACCAATTAACTACAGGAGGCACATCCGAGTGCACCGTCGGTCTTTGAATGTCAATAAGGTTATCTAAGCTTTATGCTGCTTCATAGATACGCATGCACATTAATAGGAATATGTTATATTAATCTGTTGTACTTGCAAGATATTGTTAAAGGCTTTCTTGAGTTTTCTCCAGTATTTCTAATGCTTGTATAAATGTTCTGTAGGAATCTCACAGAAATAGGGAGTTATTGGCTGAATTTTGGGATAAGGTAATTAATCGTCCTGCTGTCTTCGTTTTTTTGTATATCCTCCATCATATTTTTGGTTATGATTACTGGTTTTATGTGCAGCTGTCGCCGGAGGAAGCTAAGGAAATAGTGTCATTGAACGATGTGATGCTAAAGGTAATACCTGGTTTCTTTTAATCTTTTTCCCGTTTATAACTAAAGTTGTTTATTTTTATTATCATGTTTGATGAATGTAGTAAAACATGTGATGCTCCAGGAGAGAGAGAGAGAGAGTCATTTAAGCTTGTTTCCTTCCAAGTTTTCACTGTATTTACTCTGATCTTTTGCTTTTTAAGTTAATAGCATTCCTCGGAATTGGAGTTATAACTTTTGATAGTTAGCAATGTGATATTGCATCTTTCATTCTTTTCTCGTATCCTTCTTAAAGGACTTGTGATTCATATCGAGTAATATGCATGGCCTTGACTATCTGGTTATGCAATATGCTCTTCAGGAAATTCCTGGATCATCAGTAATAAGGGCTCTGACATCCTCTCTCCAGAAACCTGGGCTTTGGACTCTTCCTCAGGCTTATGTGAAGGCTGGCTCTACACTATTGGTAAGGAGGCATCTTTATCTTTCTGATCTAATGCCCCCTGTTTGACTACGCCTCCCATTTGACATAGTCATCTCTTGCCCGATCTATTGTTTACCTTAAATCTTTTGTTGTTTGCAGGACATAGTCCAAGCCAAACCATCCAGACTGCCATTATCTTCTCAGGAATTATTTGGCATCCTTGATGATGCTAGTGAGACAACATTCTTATGTGGCGGCGCATCCGAGTCTCTGCAAAAATATGTTTTTGATGGAGAAGCTGCTAACAATAGCATGGAGTTGAAGAACTTAGTTGCTAGCACTAGCTTCCTCTTTGAACAAAAACTGGTACACCTTGATTCTATATTTCTATTTTCCCTTTATACTCACTGTTGCTTTTGATAACTATTATGCTCAATTTGTTTAAATACAGTGAGTACATGTGGTGAAACTCAACCAATTTTCTAGTCTTGCATGCACCCCCAAGTGCATGACACTTGACAAATCTTCTTGTTCACTTCAGCCTTTGTTTTGTCAACTTGGCTTGTTTGTGATTTCTGAACTAACTCAATCCACTCTATTTATGCTTAACAACTAGGTGAAAGCATGGGTAGCCGACAAAGATGCAGAAGCTCTGAGATGTCACAAGTTACTCGTCGAGGAGGAAGAAGCTGCACAGAAAAAGTAGGTTTCATCTTTTGACTCACAATTTCAGGGGGATGGGATGTGTAATTTGGCATATACTATTTTAAAAAAACTTACAGGCAAGCAGAACTTTTGGAGAGGAAAAAGCAGAAAAAGCTTCGTCAGAAGGAACAGAAAGTGAAGGAACAATTTTATGAGTGCAATGCAGACTTGGATGTCCCTATTGGTGCAGCAGATGGGCTCTTGGATGTCCCTATTGGTGCAGCAGATGGGCCAATTTCGGCTGAAGGATTTGGATCTTCATCTCCATCAGATTCTAGTTCAAATTCAATAGAAGCGGCTCCAAATCTTGATTCTTGCATAGAACCCATCCAGTCCAAAAGCATTGAATCAGATAAAGATAGAGAACCAAAGATTGATGCCAACACTGAATGTCTTCACCAAGGCGATTGTCAGTCCAATGAACCACAAATGGTGGCTGAAAATTGCCATCAACATTTAGCAAACAATCACTGGCAGGTCACGGGGTCACAAATGGGCAACCATGCAAGTCAAAATCTTCAACTTTTAGAACCTGAATTTGGACAAGCGATCGGCCTATCTGAAGATCACCCTCTGCTGAATGGAAGCAAAGTCTGGACCAAGGAACATAAAACGGAGAATAATGGGGAGAGCTTGAAACCCTCATTGTCGGGTGAAATCTGTCACCAGATGGAAGAAAGTAACTGCGAGGTTATAATTGGTTCAATTTCTGTGACAGTGAATAATCCTGCTGCTCAGCAGCAACATTGCCACCCATATGATGACCAAGATACGAGCAGGACACAGCATGCCATGCTTAATAACACTTCGGAAAAGCTTTTAAAAGAAGCTGCTGCTCAGTCTGGTCCTAATCGCATGGCTTCTAAGCTTTGGAGGCCTGTCAGCCATGGTGAAGCTAAACGAATCTCATCCATTGAAAGACGTAACAAGGATTCCGAAAGGGCTGTTCCGTCGGGAAAGGTGCATGATCGAATCATGTCCAGTGAAAGATGTATGCCATCACAATCCGCAGACATTGATGACCATGATGATGTGAAGCAGAATAATATACCTTGTGATAAAAATGATCTGAAAGGAAATGTTGCATTCTCCAGTATTGCTGCTAAAGAGTTTCTTTCGCAGAGTATGTAGAGTTTACGTTATACCCTTTATTACTCTGTTATTTACAATTAAAATTTTACATCTTGAATTGCTTTATAACCTCTTTGTTCTAAATATGCAGGATGGAAGGAAGCTATTTCAGCAGACCATGTGAAATTGGTCCTCTCGGTGGGCCATGAGCCTCCTGGATGCTCAGCTATTCAGCACGACAATTCAATGGCCTCTAACAATCCAGATCGTCAAGAATGCAGTGCTGTTTGCAGAAGTGGTGCTCAAGTTAAATTCAGAACAAAGCCAGATAAATGTCTGAAAACTAAATACATAGCCAAACCAAAAGCTATTACCTAATTGTAGAGGAAACTATACTCATTTTTCGCCACCCTTCCATTCTCAGCAGGGGTTCCAGTTTTACCAGTGCTTTTCTGTCGGGAAATTTAAGTCTTTTCGACGGAAATAGATGCTCGGGGGTGGGGTTGGGATAGATAGATCATTTAGGTTCTTCATTTTGTCCTTAGGTTATTACTACATGACTTGGGACATGCAGCCTCGTTATTCCCATGTATAATTTCCCAGTAATAAAGTTGGTGATGTTTGTTTTGCAAGACTCCTTTTGGGTCTCATCACTACAAGATGGGTGCTAGACCAAGTATGAATGATTGATTCATTTTTTAATTTTAAAAAGTCTATATATATATATATATCTATTACTTATTATAATCAGAACATAAAATCAGTAGTGCGACGTTTGAAATTTAAATATATCTGCTGTTTAATTGGGATATTTCCTGCCTGCCGCCTATTTGGCAACTCCTGTCAATCAAGAAAGGGCATATAACACGTTGTATTCAGTGTACAATCACTTAAGTAAATTCCATATATATTCATATTCTTAAAGATAAATAAGAGATGTTGATGAATCATGTTGTCAGAACACAAAACACTAGGTTTAGGGCGGTACATTACGACGATAGACATCACAAAACCAGCAGAATCTTCGTCGTACAAGACACGTCGACCCACCAATTCCTGAGCAACCGCCACTTGTACCATAACCGCCAACTCAACACGAAAACCACCTCGGAACTCACTCCCACCCCCGTCACTTTACCCTCTCCAATTCTCACCAGTCACCACCATATCACTAATAATCAACACCCACGCTCACAACAAGATTCACTACTACTATAATCAAGAAAGTAAAAATGTCGGGTGGGGTTGGTCCAACTTGTGACATAACTCTCCCGAAAGAAGAACCGCCGCACCAACCGGACGACGCCTCCGCCGCAAAACCCCCCGCTCGCCGGACTTTCTTCACTTTCCGTCAGCTCAACGCCCTCGCGGTAGCCATCGTCCTCTCCGCCAGCGGCATGGTCAGCGCCGAAGAATTCGCCTTCGTCATCTTCTCCGTAGCCTACATCTACTTCATCTCAAAAGTCGCGTTTCCACCCACCTCCCCCGTCCCCGACCCCCCTGTCTACGGCGAGAAAAACACGATTCTAAGCCTGTACGTGGTGGTGGGAGCCGTGATCGGGCTGTTTCTCCCCATAGCATACATTTTCGAGGGCATACTGGAGGGGGACAAAGAGGGGATTAAGGCCGCAGCACCGCATGTCTTCCTACTAGCCAGTCAGGTGTTCATGGAGGGGCTAACGTTCTCTAGCAGATTCTCGCTGCCGGTCCGCGTCCTAGTGCCGGTGTTCTACAACGCGATGAGGATCTTGAGTATTATGGAGTGGGTGAGAAATGAATTTTCCAAGGTGGAATCGGGGTATGGAATTGGAGGGAGTTGGAGGAGAGTGTGGGTTGGGAGAGCACTGGCAGCTGTAAATATGGGGTTTTGGAGCTTCAATTTGTTTGGGTTCTTGTTGCCCTTTTATGTGCCCAAGGCATTCAAGCTCTATTACTCTAATTCCAAATTTAGGGATTAGCATTTGGATTTTGGTTTTGAAGCTTGTGTTGTAGTTGGTTTGATGATGATGATAGTGTATTTTGATGGGGTTTAAGTATAAGCTTTCTAAATTCAAATCTTTGCATTTTCAGTACAGTAAAACTCTGATGGTTTTGTGAAATTATATATATTTTTAATAGCATTCGACTTATACCCTGTCACATTTACAAAGTTGTTAGTTCTTTCATTTAAAATCATATTTTATACACACAATATGGACGCCAACATGTTAAATAGTAAGCAATTTTTTTGTTTTTTTTCTGTGTAATTGTAGGTTTTTAGTATTTTAGTCTATTATATATTTATTTTTTTATGAATTTATTTGAACATCTTATATATTTTTTTTGTTTTTTGAAAAATTTAATATGATGTTGAAAATTTTGGTATAATTACAGGACAAAATATTAATTTTATTAAAAAATTATTAAATATATACCTGAAGTAAAAATATAGGATTAAAAATACTAACTCAAGAGCCAGAGGTAAAATTAAAATTAAAGCCCAATCTTAATGATGGGCCTCATCCAAAGCCCAAGATAAAGGCCCTAAATCTCTTCAGATCATGTGATCATGGAATCCTACATAACATCAATATATTCAAATTATTTTAATAAATTTAAACTATTTTAATTTACAACATATATTTCAAATGACATATATATATATATGCCTTATACCTTAGCTATTAACCTTAACTTTTAAAATTCCTATATATTTTGATTTAAAAATTATTATTTTTTAATACCTTCTTGACATATATGTACTATATATGCCTTATTCAGAATAAATTATAGTTAACCAATGACATTTTAATGGTTAAAATTAAGGTCTCGTGAATAAATTCGAAATCGTAAATTATGTGTGTTATTATAATTTATTTCATTATCTTACTTCATATCAATTCAGTGAAATTTATCTAATATATTGATCAATTCGATGTATTTTCAATTTTTGGAGTTATTAATGTAATCAGTTGTTGAAAAAGACAATTATTTTTGTTAATTTCATTTCACATTAATATGTATGTTTTAATTTAGAATTAGCAGTATTGTTCCATCAACTTCTAATACCTCGTCAATATCTATACTTATATTTAAAAATTATCACCCACTTTAAATTAGTTTTTCTTTTAAGAATATGAATAATTATATAAATCATAATGAAACTCAAAAATACAACCTAAAATATAAATATACAGAAAGAAAATCAAAATTATTATATGTAACTCAATAATTTCCATCTATATAATGCACAAAAAAGAAATTGCATTATGATTTTTTTATAACAAAATTTAAATTAGAAAATTCAATAAAAATGGGGATCAATAAAAGTAAACGTAAGGGGTTAATAATACTTTGATTTTTTTTTTTAAAAATACGAAATTAATTTTTTTTAAGTTTTAAAATTATTCCTTACCCTCTCCTCGAGAAATATCTTTTTACACCTGATTGACAGCATTCCGTTAGAGTTTGGACGAAAAATGTTGATTTCAACAACAGCAAAAAAGTTTGTATAAAATTTTAATTTTACCTCTCGTTTAATATTTTTATGTATATTTTATACTTATAAGGGGATAAGTATAATACATAAATATACATGGAATGAGTCTAATATTGTTACATTTTTCTCTTATAAGTACAAAATTTGTATATGATTTTTGTATTTTTTTTTATCAACATTAGTATTTTTTGTCCAAATCAAATGAATGGGGTTTAGAAATAAACGGTGAATTTTTAGAGGATTGTGAGTATAATTTTATTTTTTTGAAAATATATATATAATTTTATATTTTTAAAAGAATTTAAATATGATTAACCTTAAAAACAAATAATTAGTGAGTAGTAAAGAAGCTCTCAACATGTGCGGTAGACAACACACCACAGGTCACATATCCGCATCCGCATGCAGCCCACTTCGTAAAGAGGATGTCTGCGCTATTATTTGCTCACACTCCCAGTCACAGCAGATGTTCCGTGGTTTTATTTGCTGACACGCAACGACGGAGCTGGTCGAGATTTTTATGGTCAGTTCTGCTTTTGGATTGGGTAACGTTTCAGAATTAAGCAGGAGTGTGTTCTTGCCGTCTTGTTCACTTACGAATTCACGAAAGATTGTGGCAAAAAGTGGGCCTTTTCAGGAGATGTGGCTGTTCCGAAGAAAAGGGCCTTCTGGATTTTCTTCAGCGTCCACAGCTGAGGAAGTTACCAATGGAATTGATGCATCTGGCCTCACTGCCATTGTTACAGGTAAGGAGTGATATGTAATCTTGTTAGATGTTGTCGGCTTGTGGATTGTAGAATTATTTGCTGTTGGCCTTGTGTACCCCCAAGATTGTGCAAATATTTGACTTCGGTGGCTTTTGTAATTCTCTGTGTACATACAGTTTCTATCTGATTATCCAACATGACGTGTTCAATTTGGCTGCAGATGCATCTGCAATAATTTCTTGAATCGGATCTTAGTGTAGTTCTGCAGTATTATTTTGTCAAAATATTATGAATTTCTTCCATCTGAGGTTTTAGTACTACATGATGCAATTCTGTAGGATTATTGAGCTTCTTGACCACACAGTTAGCTTGGACTAGCCTTAAGCAATTCACTGAAAATTTGATGCTTTTGTTGGTTATTAGTTCCTTTCGATCCCGTTTCACATTGAGAAAACTCTTTGAAATGATCCCCTGATTCCTAAATGTGCAAGTTCCTTTGTAATTTGACATCTGTTCTTTTCTGTGTATACCCAACATGCACAGTCACTGTTGCAAACACATTATCGTCCAGGACATAACTTTGCTCGTTTTACAACAATTTCAGGCGCATCAAGTGGTATCGGTTCAGAAACTGCACGTGTTCTTGCACTGCGTGGTGCGCACGTTGTAATGGGGGTAAGGAATATGGCTGCCGGCAATGAAGTTAAAAAATAAA
>NC_026151.1:8669503-8678150 GCF_000512975.1 Sesamum indicum
CAATGGAGTTAGATCTCAGTTCATTGGCATCTGTTAGAAAATTTGCTTCCGAGTTTACTTCCTCAGGTCGTCCGTTGAACATTTTGATGTAAGTCGAGAACAGAAGCTTAAACTGTATAGCATCAAACGCCTGGACATAACTTAGTGTCAGTTATGAGTCTTGCATTAACGTTTTGGTGAACATGTATTTGACCCATGCCCAAACGTGTTCTAATTGCTAAGATGGGCTGTTGGAGCTTCGAACCTAGCTTAGCATAATACTTTATTAGTAGAGGCAACATAATTATTTACAGTGTGGCTGTTTAACTGCAATTGTATGAACATCCTACTCTAGAAAAAAAAACTTGAGCGACGGTGTATGTAGGAGCCATTCATTTCAAAATCACATAAATTCTGTATGCTCTTGTGTTTGTTTTCCTTTCTCGATTTTTGTCACAAGTTTCACAATCTGTCATGCAATTTCTTAACTTGCTTTGTCTTCTCAACTGTCAGCAACAATGCAGGAGTGATGGCAACCCCTTTCAAGTTGTCTCAAGATAACATTGAGTTGCAGTTCGCCACAAACCACTTGGGTATTTTTCCTGTTTCCTATATATAGCTGTGCATACTAGTGTGCAAGAAGCAATATATTCCAAGAACAAAACTCGGAGCATTTGATTTTTGTTCTTGGAATGCATGTTTTTATGATTTTATGCAATATTTATCTTTTTTGCAGGGCATTTTCTTCTAGCAAATTTGTTATTGGACACCATGAAAAAAACAGCTCGTCAGACGAAAAGGGAGGGTAGGATTGTGAATGTTTCCTCTGAGGCTCACCGAGTTCCATATGAGGAAGGAATCCGTTTTGACAGACTCAACGATCGAGAAGGGTATGCAGCCCTTTCCATTCTAGCCATCTGAATATTTCCATTCATGAATTTGTGCAACGGAAGATGTCTGATTTTAGTGGGTAATGTCGATTCTCTAGTGCAGATATAGAAGATGGGGTGCATATGGCCAATCAAAACTTGCTAACATACTGCATGGTAACGAGTTGGCTAGACGATTAAAGGTACCTAATTGCACATTGCCAAATCGATTTCCTAATAGATTGAGAGAAACGATCAGGAATTTTTATACTCTTCTGAAAATTTTATTTATGTGCATTATATACGTCTTCCTTGTATAGCTAGATAGTTGATATACACAGACATAAAATTTTCTCTACCAAACAAGTACAATGCTATCTAATGTACCAAGTTTCTTTGGGATATCATGTTGCTGATGATTCTTGAACAGGACGAAGGTGCAGATATAACGGCAAATTCGCTTCATCCTGGAGTAATCTCGACCAATCTTTTCCGTCACCTTGGAGTATTTAAAGGTAACCTTGGTGTTTTTGAAGGTAAAAATTGTGTGATTTGTTGATACTTTGACCTGCAAAGTCAAGATGGGATAAAGTCAGGCTTTGATATTGTAAGAGCTATCTCTCAACATATAGCGAGAAACTTGGAAATAGTGGATGAGCTGGAAAAAATGATCAATTTCTGGTTACAGTGCTTAAGTAGTTTATGTGTGTATTACTGAATAATTAATTGACATTTATAAAGTGCTCGACATTTTGCTTCTCTGTCCCTTCTCATCTTGTCTCCGGAACATGTCTTGCTAGAAGTCTTGTCCTCCTTGTTAGAGTTGTAGGTTCCTGTCAAAAACTAACCACGGCCTTTTTTCCCTCAGAAGATTCTTAAATTTGAAGGCTCATTGCTCTATTCTACAGTCGTACTTTCTTGAACCAAACATCTTCTCCATCTTCCATAAGTTGTTTTTACAATTTATATACTTGCAGCCTAGTATTCTACATCTATGATATTCACGATACTAGGAACATCAGCAGATGGCTTTCTTATCATCGATTTCCAGCTAAAATTTGCCTGGTTCCTCTCCATGCAGGTTTTGTCAGTACATTTGGAAAACTCGTGCTAAAAGATGTTCAACAGGTAAGCAAAAGAAACGGGAGTTAGGGAAAAAGGAGAGATCATAATTGATATCATTTTGCATTTGAATGTATAATCTTAGAAGAAATTTGTTGAATCTTGAAGATATCATAAGGTTTCTTGTTTAACTCTTCTGTCTTTTGATCTAATACAAAGGGGGCTTCAACCACATGTTACGTTGCATTGCGTCCAGAGCTGAAAGGGGTTAGTGGTGAATACTTTTCGGACAACAACTTGGCCAAAGCAAGTGCAAAGGCTGCAGACACAGATTTGGCTAAGAAACTCTGGGAGTTCAGCCTGGACTTGATCAAGAAATAATTTCTCTCGTTTAAGTAGTATGGTCAAAAGTAATTTTGAGAAATGGAAAGCTAGCCCTGGCTTCTTTTTTGGACTGGTGGTTCTTCAAATTCCTAATACGCAAATGCATATTTTACTCAGAAATTCCACATTAGCATTGTGTATGTGTTATTGCAAGATAATGTTCTGAATCTTGTAGAATAATGATGTCCCAAAGTTACTGAAGGACGGGGCGATGTTCTGTAAAGAATATGTAACATAAAACACAATCTAGTATACCTGGACTTCACTAGGCATCAGAGTAATCAAATTCACTGTGACTTCCCCAGAGACAACTCTCCACCAAACCTGAAAGAAACTAGATGATCTACAGTTAAGATCAAGACTTACAATTTCTCAACATAAATTAAATCTCGATTCATTTTCTCCATTTCTGTACAGCAGTTGCATACTGTAAGAGAAATAGTTCTACAGCTATTATTGTCCAGGGTTACACTTTCTTCCCTTCTATGCAATAATGTGAATATACATTTTTGCAGAGCAAAGATTTAACGATGACTATACAATCCAAAGCTATAATCGGACTTTAAGTCAGTCACAGTTCAAATAATCTAGACCATTTAACTTTCTACTGGCCGATGTGTCCAGTGGCTCTTGCAAAGTGAACTCTGATGTTAGGAAGCTCAGCTTAACGATGCATGCTCTTGACCAGTGGAGGCTGTTGGCCGAGCAATGTCAACAATGTCATCATATTCAATGGTGTTTTAGCTTCTTGATCTCTGCTGTTCATATTAGCATCCCCAAATAAAACGACGGGCGATGTTGCACAGTGTGGAAAAACAGTGACGGATTGACCAGCTTCACCTTATGATCTCTTTGATAAAGAACAAAGTCATACTCCAGTCATGCGGTTGCATGTCAGTGGAGATGAAGGAGACAGATCAAGTGATGGATTCAGCTTCACAGGATCCCTGAGGAGTTGCTGAGACACGCGATCAGCCAAGACTGACTGTCCATCATATAGTTCTCCATTGGCAGCCCGTACAAACTGCTTTCCAAGAGCATCATTATCATAGGATGTCAGTTCCCGGAAAGCATGAGATCCAGACTGCACCCCTCGGAGGATGTCAGGATCCCAGTAAGATGGGCTGTTGACACAAGGACTGGGTGAACGCATTTGCAAATTCCCATAACCGTCTTGTGACAACATAGGTTGATTATGAAATGGGATGGCCCCAATACCACCAGTTAGAGGTGTGGATGAGCCAGAGGTTGTGCGGGGGCTGGATATAGGTGAAGGAGACATTCTCCCACTTAGGTGCTGTGGTGACCTTGGATACAGAAGAGGACTCCCAACTGGAGAGACGGGACATGATATGTTCCTTGGAATGTAAATGTCACTGGAATGCGAAGGAAACATAGAACAGAAGTAAGCCCAATAACGCAGCTACTTTAACCACTCATACATTCGTTTTATTTGCTTTATTCACAAATGAATACATGACCATAAATCTGAAGTATTTCAGTGTAATTGATGAATGAGAATTTCTTCGTGGGATTTATACAAGAGAAAGAGGGACAATTATGATGTTCCGACTTTTCCTTGGTGAAGATGAGCTGTTGAGCAAGGATGGAGCGGAAAGTACAGGGAGAGCAGTACGCATGCATGCATGTGAATTCAACACAGATACAAAGCGTTAAGAATTAGAGTCAGAGAGAGAGAGAGACCTGGAATGAAAATTTGATTTTGATACTCTAGAAGAGTGGATCGCAAGTCTCTCTGTATCCGGCTGCTGAAGAATTCTTGCATTACCAATGCCCTATAGATGATGCAGAAATCACATTATCAGTAACACCTCAAATAACCAGCACAGATTAACACTTGCTTCGTAAAGCCCAAAAAGAGAAAATAATTAACAATATACAACTCAATGTTTAAATTGAAGTTGACAACTTAGAGCTGGACGCTGTTTAACATTACCAGTTGACAGAATAGGTAACTCAGTTCATTTATTGCACTTTGTATTATATGCTATCACATAACCTTTAAACACCTATATTAAAATTTGAAGACTTTAGCATCAGAACTATAGACCACTTCATTCAAGGCTAAAGAAGAAAACTAGAACTCGGTGAAATAAATAGAAGAGCATCAATCCAATCCAAGATTTGAAAATAAATTGCATCTCAAAAATCTTGGAAAAAGTTGAAAGAAGCAGGATGAATGCAAAAACAATACCATGGATTTGACAGCATTTGTCACTGCAGGATGATCTGAAGAGGGTGAAGAATTCGGTATTTGTTTCTCCAAAGGTGCAGCATTTTTCACAAAAGGATGCTCCAAAAGCTGAGCAGCTGTGGGACGATGCAGGGGATTTCGCTGCAAGCATAGCCTCACAAATTCTTTCCCTTCATCTGAGAGGTGATCTGGAATTGTTGGAAGTTCTTTACTGTTTCCAATCTTGAACATAGCTGCAACCTTTAAGCCCAAAAAAAAGCATCAGTTACCCATAAAACACATTAGGTTAAACTTCAAGATGGAGAAATGCTCTCTCCACACGTCCCACACACAAACAAAAAAAAAGAATATGAATTCTGGCATCACATAGTCAAATACAAACCCCTTCATACTGGCTCCAAGGTGGTTTTGATGTAGCCATTTCTAATACAGTGCATCCAAGACTCCAAATATCCACAGCTAGACTGCAACCATTTGAATTCCTTATAACCTAAGCGAGCAGCAGAGAAGAAATGTGGTTATGCAGGTAGAAAAGCAAGCTCTAGGGGCATTGGATTCCAGATAATCAAAATCAACTGACCTCAGGTGCCATCCAGTAAGGACTACCCTTAAAAGATAATGGACAAGATTGCCCTGTAATCTGTAAAACCATAAACGTCACGTGGGAGATGTAAATTGCAGTGGAGATTAAATTTTGAATGATAGAGAATATGCCTGACACATAAAGAACATAAAACAATTACTAGAACATGTTAAGCAACCTTTTGGAGTCCTCCTGGGTGGTGACAATTGCAACAAAACAAAATATAAAAGCAACAACTTCGTCTTATAAATGCCGAGATGCTGATTGAAGTATGTTCAGCAGTCAAATCACTAGTTTAACTCTGACCAGACATCTTTTACATTCATTTCCTATTTATGAAGTTTTCATAAAGTTGTAACAATTTGACTACATTCAATAGAATGGTCCACACTTACATGCTTTGCCATCCCAAAGTCTGCCAACTTAACGCGGCCATTTGGATCCACAAGTATATTGGCCCCTTTAATATCCCTGCCATATATGTGAAGCATTAAGTGCTAGATAATAACGTTAAACAATGAATAAAGTAACTGGGACCAAGGTTGCAATAGAGAATTAATCCAAAGAAACGAAGCATGTTACCTGTGCACAGTATTTTTAGCATGTAAATATGCAAGCCCTGATAAAATTTGTTGAGTGTAACTGCGAATAGCAGATTCTCCTAGTTTTCCATATTCTTGTAGAATCTTGTGGATGGAACCACCAGATACATATTCCAAATAAATATATAATTTATCACCCACCTGATAAAGGAAAATAAATTCAGAACCAACTGAAGCTTAAGAAAAAGGACTCCATGTACTATTTGGATTAAAATGTACAGCTTAAGATGGATGCATAGTAACATAAGTTCTTAAAGAAAATCAATTGGCTTTCCAAAAACTTACTACTTGTAGAATAATATGTAATGAATCGACAGTCAGATTCTAAGGCAAATTAAAAGTAAGGCATTTGGACAACCAAAGTTTAGAATTGGGCATTTTAGAGAGTTCCTAAAAAGTGCAGCACCAATGTAGAAGAAGTAACAAAAGTTTGCTAGAATATGACTAACCGTTTCAGATCCATAGTACTGCACAATATTAGGATGCCTTAAGCGACTCAACAGCGCAATCTCCTGTAAGAAACAGAAATGACTTTAAGAACTTTTTACTTAATAAACAAATTTTGATAAAAGGACTTGCACTTCAACATAGCAATTGATAGAAGAATAAGCCTAACGGCCGAAAAGACTCACTTGTCCCAACTGCTTTGCGCTTTCCTTCGACTTTGCATCATCAGCAAATAATGTAACCTCCTTCATGGCACACATTTCGCCAGTTTCACTAAAAACCAATGGAACAACACCCATGAATCAGGAAACAACTTCAAGAAATGAACAAGTCAGAAGTAGAAGGGGAAAAGGAAATAGTCCACTGAGTTATTTGGAATATTCTAGACGAGCAGCATAAATGGTTAAGTATTAATTTTATGGGTTTCATTGTCTACAGGTGATAAGAGCTTCCTTAAACTAATGAAGGAAGAAACAAAGGATCCATGACAACTATATAGCGTGAGGAAAAAACGAAATATTGATCAGGTATCCGCACCTATTAAAACCAACATAGACATGTCCAAATGTGCCTCGACCAAGCAACTTCCCCTTTTTCCAACGTGAACCTGGGCTTGTAAGGTTCTCTGCTCTTCCAGGACTACGTGGCAGTGAAGGTGATGTCACAGCTGAATTCTGATGAGAGAAGGGTGAGGAATTGGAAATTGTTATCGGAGGAAGCGGCAGACGATGACTTTGTTGTTTTGCGTCATCAGGCCAATTACTCTGTGATTCAGAATGGCCACCTCCAGCTCTAGGATGAAGTGGCGTTACAGCGCCACTATGAATTCTTGAACCAGGGCCTGGACTTGTCATTCTAGGACTAGGATTTGGAGAATATTCCGGGCTACCTCGACTAGGTTGCAAAAACAGTTGCCCAGACAAATCTCCTCCCATTGAATTGTGGCCAGAAGTCTGACCTGAGCCTGGACTGGAGCATTGACCAGATCCAAGAAAGGGAAAGTCTGGATAAAGCTTCCCAGCAGTAAAAGCGGTACTTGTTACTTGGTCATAACCACATGCTCTCATTGGACTTCTAGAGGGACTAGACATTGAGCTATCCGGAGCACTGCAGAAGGCACCATGATGTGGAACCTGTAAATGTGGCACGAGACCTTTCAAAGGACGTCTTCTAGGAGGCGAAGAGGAGACATTTTTATTGGAGGAGAGGGTCACTGGAACAGGTGACTCCCTTGATATTACTGGAGCAACAGGAGACTGTTCCTTAAAAGAAATGCTTCAGGAAGGAAATATGGGGAAAAGGAGACGTCAAGTTAGTAAGACAGATATAAACCTTATATGTAAGGTATGCAAATCAGAATAACACACTTAAAAATGGACTGCTGTACTTTTTTGTACTATTCCACTCACCTCGAGGGACTGCCTGCTGCAGTCCTACAGCCAATATCATAGTCGTTGGCCAGAGGACTACGCTGACGTGAATCAGCTGGATCATCGCTCTCAATGGAACATTCACTAGAGATTGAAGCAACAGCCACTTCACCATCCAAGTCAGCAGGTTCCAGCCTTTGGCGGATACATGCAGGTCTCGGAAGAGGCAGAAACAATGATGGTTTGGAGACCTTCTCTAGTTTTGGTTTTGCGGATTCACTTATTCCAGAATCAGTACGACTGACATTGGCAGGGCGGAGGCCTGGCAGGGGAAGTGGCTGGGCTTGGGGCCTTTCCGCAAAACTTTGACATCGCGCTACATGTTTGGAAGGTGATGGAGACCTTGACTCAGCTCGTGACTGAGACCCTCTCTCTGAAACTGTGTCACTTGAACGCCTTCTAGAACCTCCTGGTCTACTGGAAGATTTGCTTTCTGGACTCTTAAACTTCTTGTGTAGTGTGTCAATAAAACTTTCTTTGGTTGTTTTCTTTTTGGCTTCTTTCGATGATGACCTCCCCCACCATGAAGGCATATTTTCTGAAACTGAAGATTTTCAAAACAATAGGCCGTGCTCTCAACAGCAGATACACTCATCAAAACAACTTAACTGCAAAACACAAAAGTGGTATTCATAAACTTTCTCAACATATCATTCACATAAAGTTTTTCTTGTCAACATGAAGAGCAGAATTCAAATAATAATTTGTGTCCTATTTCACATTGAAAAATAACGACTCTAATCTTCAGCTCTCATCACAAAAATTGGGAACTCATCCAGATAACCAAAAAGATAGACCCACCAACCCATTCAAGGGAGAATAACATGAACTATTAGTGCAATCTTTCAGTTCTATGTAAAACAATCACAATTAACTGCAGTGATCCCATTTATACAACGGCAACAGACATTAGCAAAGGGAAAAGTATATTAGATAGCATTATTTCTCAAACCTTTGCAAATAGAAACATGGAGACCAGATGATATTCGTTAACCCTACTTCAAGATATTCTTTTTTCATTCTCGGTTCTTCTTCTGCTGCTGCTTCTTCCTTGGTTAAAATAATCCCAATCGGCC
>NC_026151.1:8678462-8692673 GCF_000512975.1 Sesamum indicum
CAACCCAATGACAACGAAAATGATGTAAAACTTCAGAAGCTTCAACTCACCAAAACTAGCAAAAACGTTAACCTAAAGACAAAAGGAGGAATCTTTTTACCCCACTTCACAAAGACAACACCTAAATTTCCCATCTTTTCCTATTCACCTCCAAGAAACTTAGCAACTAATACCCCTGATCTCTGAACAACCAAGTACAGCAATAAAATGCAATCTTAAATCCTCTAGAGAATCACACTTCTAACTACAGATCTAAGCATACTTCACAAAAAATATCCCACCAAATAAAAAATACAACTCTGAAACTGGAAGTAATCACTGTAAACTAAACAAATTTACTCAAAATCTAACCTTCAACTCCTCAGCTTCTCCCATCCCACGAGCAAAACAACAGCTCACTTATCCAGCAGAATCTATCAGAAAATTTGGGCGTTCGATTTTAACAAATCCCTAACGCCCAAACGCTTAAAACCTACGCTGTAATAATTCAAGTGCGTGTTTGTGTGTGAATTCAGATTATCATAAGAGATCGCGTAGTGACAGAGAGAGAGAGAGAGAGAGGGAGAGAGAGAGAGAGAGAGAATGGGGTGAGTGCAGAGAAATGGAGTTGTCTGAGTGAAGAATTTAATAATAGTAGCAATAATTGTAATTATTATTTGTCATTAAAGAAAAAGGGCACTGATTTAATATTATTTTGGTGGGAATAATAATTATAATTGGAATTTTAATTAAATACTTTCCATTTTATTATGATTTTTTTCTCTTTTTTACAATAACTTTTTTTGGGCACACTTTGGCTGCTTTTAAGCTCTTTCTTTCTTCTACTTTTCTTTTTTTCTAATTATATTTTCATCTCAATTTCAAAAAACTCATTTAATTTTTATTAATACTCAAAAATACTCAAGACCTTATAAGAAAATAATATTTTTTATTCATATAATAATATTTAAATCTCACCAAAAAAAATTACAAGTTCGATTTTTTCATAACTTTTATCATTTGTTTTTTTTATTTCTTGACGTGATCAATTCTGTTATATTAATTAATTAATATTTTAAATCCAACAAAAAAAAGAAAAAAAATATTTTTATTTAATTACTTTGAAATTAAATAAATGTTGGGGGGTCATATTTTTCTGGTGGGAATTAATTAGATTAGAAATTAGTTGTGAATAAATTAGGACCTCACTTAGGTAAAATAATTAGTATTTAATTGGAATAGGTTTAGATTTGAAAGAAACATCCAACAAGGTGCAGTAATTGTAATATCACTATACTTCATATACATTTAAGGAAAAAAAGCATGCAATATAAATAATTCATGATTTTTTTTTGGCTAAATAAAGAAAAATTGTAATGTTATTTGTTTAAATATCAAAGTAATTTTTAATTTTATTTTAAAATTTTATTTTGGTGATGGATTTTCGAACAATGGGAAATTACGAGATAATTTAAAATGTTGAGTGTTCGGGATTATGTCAAAATTAATGTTATTATGACCAATCTACACTTTTTATAATATTAAGTTGTTAAGAGATTTTTTTTCAAATAAAAAAAATAAAATAATTTTTGTCAACAACTATTGGTTGTACTTATACGATGATGTTATAATTAGCTTGGTTTTGGTAAATTAACTAAAATAAATAATTAATT
Organism: Sesamum indicum; assembly: GCF_000512975.1. Taxonomy (NCBI): domain Eukaryota; kingdom Viridiplantae; phylum Streptophyta; class Magnoliopsida; order Lamiales; family Pedaliaceae; genus Sesamum; species Sesamum indicum. The sequence continues at coordinate 8,680,115 of NC_026151.1, forward strand.
TTGAAAAATAATTTTGTACGTCGCAGTTTGTTGGTATATTTTCTTTATTTTTATTTTTTATATAGTATAATTGGATCGACGATACTGCTATTCGTTAATCAAAAGTAATAATAGTGGTAAAAGGGTATATTCCAATTCTTAAGGGCAATCATGAAAAATAAATATAAATTATTTTTGGGGCCAAAACATAAATAAAAAAGTGGATTATAGTCATTATGCCCATCAATTACTGCCACTATGTAATTGTTGGAATTTGTATACTCCATCAGTTATTGTATTGCGATTGGCCCACGCTTTATTTGTTTTTTTTTTTTTTAATTTATAAAAAAAATGGCCTTTCTTTGCTAATTTGTACTTTGGTCCCTTAACTTTAGTGAACAGTACGTACCGCCCCCTCAATTATGGAAAATCCAATGTGAACCCCTTGACTTAAATGTCAATAATGAGAATGAAACAAATTTTCGAAATTACTAATATAACCCCTTGACAGAAAATAGGTGCCCTTAGTTATTCTTTGCCTTGTCCTCATTATTATTTTTGGAATATATGTGTAATAAGTTTTTTATTCTCTAAATAACTAAAATACCCTTTTTAAAAACATGCTAAAATTTATATTATGATAAATTACATTGACATTCTCTCAGGTTAGGTCAAAATACAAAAATACCTCATATTTTTTGTAAAATTACAGCTACATCCCCTATAATTAATATTTAAAAAAATTCAAATAATTTCACTCAAACGGGTGTCAATCTGCATAATACCCACGTTATGTGGCGGCTCACACGACACTTCCAAAAGTAAATAATATATTCCTAATTTTTTTGTCAATTATTATTCTTTGAACAAAGACAAGCACAATTGAAGTTTTTTTTTTTTAAATAAAATAAAATAAAGCAAGATAACTAGAACTTAACATCATGAAAAGCTAGACATATGTTGTACAATTACAGATGAAAGATGCTAAAATCCAGGCAAGAGGGAATGTATTTAGGTAGTTCATAGGGGAAAAGAATAGTTGATGGGCTATTTCTCATTAAAGAAAATTCAATTAAAATCCACCAAAATGTTATTTCAATATCCGTTTGTTTGGCATCTCCTTTTGGTACTTTTCATTAATACATCTTCACATGTTACCAATTTCATGGATGTGACTTGAAAGCCTCTTCAAATATGAAAAATGTGCCCAATAATTAAGAAGTAGCCGCGTCAGTACAAAATTATTACATAAAACGATTAAATTAGAAGTAAAATTATATACTTTTTTTTTTACCGACGTCAGTTCTGGAAGTTCGATTCAAGTTGCTTTAAGGCTGCTAGCTTATACGACGTGAGCGGTCTGATGACTCTAAGCTTCCTTTTGTAGAATGTAGAGTCAGTACGTATGTCCTGTTTGAACCCTAACAGAAGGGGGTCCTAAAAAATTTTCGAAAAGCATCTAAGTGTAATTAACCCTTTATTTTATATTCTATTTTATGGTACATATTAGTTGTATGTGATTTGTAGAGAATTTTAATTTGAATTGGACTTGGGGTCAAGTAATTATGAGGTGGTGATATAGCACGTGCATCAGGCTCGTCATGTAATTTACGTACAATTAAGTAAGAGCGATCAATCGAAATAGTTCTCAATATGTGATTTATTTGATATAATCATATATATTCAACTAAAACACTCAATATTGAGAATATTTCATGAAAAAGAAAATAATTACATACATACTCCTTAAGATTTGGACATATTACAATAAACTCCCTTAATATCCTTAAATTGTAATATATCCTAAATCTAAGGTTTTTATTTAATAAAATTAATCCAATCTTTTATTTAAAGCAAATAAGATGGACATCCCAAAAATCAATTGCAGTCCATAAATTTCATAAGAAAGAAAATAATTGCAGAGATACTCTTAGAGTCTTTCACATATTACAATCAACCCCCTCAACTTCTCCAACCGTAATATATTCCAGATTTCAGAGATTTGTACGCAAATCTAAACTCAAAATAAAATAGACCAATCTTTTTCTTTTAGCAGGAAAATAGTAATATTATTTATATAAGAGTATATAATTACAAGAAGTTCCTCTGAAGTTTGACAGAATTACGATCTCTTCATTGTTTGACAAATTAATTACCAATACCATGATTTTAATAGTCGTCCAATAATTATCTCAATTCCTTAGTGCTCGTGAAATTTTCATCCATTGTTTTATGGTAAACTGATCAAAATATCTTTGTGAACTATAAATTATAATTTTACTTGTTTTATAATTATTTTTATGAACTGAGTAGACACATTTTTTTTTATGATTTTTAGAAATTTCTCATCCACCTCCATTTTCTATAATTTTATATATTTTTTAAAAAATAAAAAATAATAGTAAGGGGTAAAGTTGATAATTCTAGAACGCCACCATCCAAAGATTATATAATTTTATCAAACATCAACAATATTAATAATTTTTAAAATAATAAGTAAATATTCATAATTATATTAAATTTTAAGGGATTTGATCGTGTGTATATATATATATATATATATATATATATATTTCTCCCTCCCCCCACCCATCAGGCAGTTGTAAGATGCCCTTTTTGTTGAGGTTGAGAATCTTTGAAAAGTTGTGGTAATTTCATCCACATTTCCTCTCATTTTCCAAAACAGATCCTCTCATTTTGTCCCCCAAAACAGAGGCTAAAGGCATAAGATCCTACCCTCAATATTTGGTAGTCAGAGCTTCAGAGATTCATTTTGTACTTGCACTTGTGATTTCAATAAATGGGCTTCAAGGAAATTCCAGGAAACCCAACTAGAAATTTGGCCCATACTTATTGGGCCATTTGCACTTGAGCGTCTGTTAATTAATCCCGGTCCACCAAGCCCGGCTTTAGAGTGGTAAGAATTGTAATTTATTAGTTTTTGGGTTTATTAAACTTACATCCCCTTTAAACAGTAAGCCACATGTAAAGACAAGCATGAGTCAAACATCAGCTACAACATATATAACTGATTAATTGTTTCGGAGCAAAAAGACCATTCTCCCTCTTTCATTCGAGTACCCAAAAATCAAGGTGATGCTACAGAAACTACCATGTGTATACAGACCGTTATTAGCAGGAAGGAAATCAATGTGGCTAAACACACCAAAGTCAGGGTTCAAAACTACAACATTTTGTAGTGGTCGCTGGCAACCAATTCGAGAATTGGTTAGCAGATCATAACCACCCAAGGCATTTATCAGATTTTATCACTCCTCCACTAATTTTCTCTCACTATATCCCCTCTAGTAAAATAAATCAATCCAAGACCACTCCTTCTAACGAGATATATTAAAAGAAAAAAAGAAGATGGACAATGCACTCTCTCCTGTCCTGTTATTGGTCTTCATTTCAATAAATACTCTTTCATATCAGGTAAACAAAAATGAGAATACACATCTATGCAATCACATAAAAATGTTACAAAGGACATAAATAGACCACAAAGACAAACATACCCGTAATGAGCATAAAATATCGCGAAACTATGGTGATATCCTGCACGAGAAAAAGGATTGTGAAGATATAAATGAATGCTTAGAAATTGAAAAAGAATGACAAATGTAACAATATGCAGATGACATTCGTTGGCGCAAAAGATAAAAGTAACACCTCACTTCTTCTATGTTCAAAATGGAAGTAAAATATTTTCTACCGTGACACACACACACACACACAGACACACCCCACACACCCACAAACACACACACACACACACAACACATATCCACACATACACACACACACACACACACCCCCACACTCACATTACACGCACCCACACACCACACACACACACACCCACACACCACACACACACACACCCCCCCCCCCCCCCCCCACACACCTCACACGCACACACACACACACACACACCCACACCCCAGACACACACACACACATAAAGAAAAAGTAGCACAGACAAGGAAATGCAAAAGCCGGAACAAGGAGGGGGCATCATTCAACAAAACTTCTCACGTTTGTGGTCGATAAAATTGAAAAAGAAATGCAGTTGATGATTAGAACATATAAAAGTATATTTCTTGACATCATGATCTCAATAGAAACCTGCTACACCCGATCATGATTTTCAGAAAAGTTGATCCAGAAACTGGATAATATTAATCACAAAATTATTGCCCTAATACAATTACATATAAAACACACTGGAAAATGTTGCAACCTTCTTTGCTCAAATAATAGCACTGGGTTAAAAAAAGCAGCAATAGTAAGGTCTTCTTGATACCCACAGCCAAGCTTCCCCCAAAGCATAGAATAACAACCAACAAGTAAAACAACTTTAAATTAAATAAAATTTCAAAGCATTACTACCATATTTCAATGAACAGGACCGATCACATGTCGGAATCACACATAGCATACTCAATAAATATAAAAATTCTTGCAACCAGAAGAACAAAGCAATTAAAATGATACATTACATCAAACTGAAAAACACCAAATGCACCAAACTAATGCATTGTCCACTAAGCTGATGATTAAAGATTGAATAGGGCACACTTAGTAGCAGTTTAGAAGAACCTTAAAAGCATAAGACATATCATCCACTGTAGAAGTTAGCCCTCTTCATGGTTATGTTTTATGCTCTTTTTCTCAGACCACTTCTTGACCCGACCCACTCGCGAATCATCTGAAGCACTAACGTCGGAATCAGAGTCTGAATATGCCTTCCTGCTCCTCCTTTTACGCCGCAGATAAGCAGAATCATAAGAAGAATCATCATCTGAGTGATGGTGACTCCTCCTCCTCCTCTTCTCCTTCCTACTCTTCCTCTTTCTTCGCCTGCGCTTCAATTCCTGTAATTTACCTATTTCAGAAAAGTGCTTTCAATTCCTTAAAAAAATAAATAAAAAAGAAATATAAAGGTACCCTCAAGGTAATCCAACTACCCATACTGCTCAAAAGCAACATGAGATCAGAAAGTAAACCAAAATCCAAAATGCTATGAATACATGGGAAGGTTAACAGAAAGCAATTAGCACTGGGTCGCTTTGTATTTACTAAGGCATTTCAGCAAAAGCCCAAGCGACAATAAACATAAATCACACAAGACGTCTTAACCTTTAACAAAGTTAGCAAAAAAACTTGTAATGAATTTTTATTACTTCATCAAACTTATCTCTCTTCCAAAAAGTTAAAGCTAGTGTCTCCTTCTAGTAAAGGAATCATTCACTTTCTAAAGAAGAGCCACAGGAACAACTGTGCTATTTATCAAGCAACACCACAGATTCAACAACTTATAGGCCTAATATTCTGGTTTTTACAATACAAAAACTACATTACTAGAAAACTGTTACCACTCAAATATGTATGAAACTACCCATAAGTACCTGAAGGCATAAAAATAACAGAAACTTAGGCATGTAAATGATTAGTTCTTTACCTGATAAACAGTAAGCCACATGTAAGCAGAAGCATGAGTCAAGCATCACTACAGCATATATAATTGATTAATTGTTCCTGAGCAAAAGGACCATTCTCCCTCTTCCATTCGAGTACCCAAAAATCAAGGTGATGCTGCAGAAACTACCATGTAATTCAAGGATGAAAATTATAAAGACCGCTATTAGCAGGAAGGAAATCAAAATGGCTAAACACACCAAAGTCAGGGTTCAAAACTACAACATTTTGAGTGGTCACTGGCAACCAATTCAAGATTCATTAGCAGATCATAACCACCCAAGGCATTTATTGAAGGAAGAAAAGAAGAGGGACAATGCACTCACTCCTCTCCTCTTATTGGTCTTCATTTCAATAAATACTCTTTCATATCAGGCAAACAAAAATGAGAATACACATCTATGCAATCACATAAAAATATTACAAAGGACATAAATAGACCACAAAGACAAACAATACCCGTAATGCGCATAAAATATTGCGAAACTATGGTGACATCCTGCACGAGAAAAAGGGTTGTGAACATATAAATGAATACTTAGAAATTGAAGGAGAATGACAAATGTAACAAGACGCAGATGACATTTGTTGACGCTGAAGATAAAAGCAACGCCTCACTTCTTTTATGTTCAAAATGGAAGTAAAATATTTTCTACCGTGACACACACACACCCCCCAAACACCCACCAACACACACACACACACACACACCACAGACACACAAACCCCACACACCCACAAACACACAGTACACCCACACACCCCACACCCACACACACACACAAACCCCACACACACACACCTCACACGCGCACACACACCCCTCCCCACATACACACACATATGCACACACCCACCAACACCCACCCCCCCCCCCCCCCCCCACCCCCCCCCCCCCACACACACACCCACACACCCATACCCCCCCCCACACACCTCACACGCGTGCACACACACACACACACAAATAAAGAAAGAGACGCTCATTAAACTTACCTCTCTTCCAAATAAAGAAAGAGACGCTCATCAAATAAAAATTTGTAATGGATTTTGATTACTTCATCAAACTTACCTCTCTTCCAAAAAGTTAAAGCTAGTGTCTCCTTCTAGAAAAGGAATCATTCACTTTCTAAAAAAAAGCCATAAGAACAACTGTGTCATTTATAAAGCAACACCACAGATTCAACAACTTATAGGCCTAATATTATGGTTTCTACAATACCAAAACTACATTACTAGAAAACTATTACCACTCAAATATGTATGAAACTGCCATAGTACCTGAAGGCATAAAAATAATAGAAACTTGAGCAGATGGATGATAATTTCTTTACCTGATAAATAGTAAGCCACATGTAAGCAGAAGCATGAGTCAAACAAAAATCAAGGTGATGCTGCAGAAACTACCATGTGGTTCAAGGATGAAAATTATAGAAACCGCTATTAGTAGGAGGGAAATCAAAATGGCTAAACACAACAAAGTCAGGGTTCAAAACTACAACATTTTGTAGTGGTCGCTGGCAACCAAATCAAGATTCATTAGCAGATGATAACCACCCAAGGCATTTATTGAAAGAAGAAAAGAAGAGGGACAATACACTCTCTCCTGTCCTGTTATTGGTCTTCATTTTAATTACTTCATCAAACTTACCTCTCTTCCAAAAAGTTAAAACTAGTGTCTCCTTCTAGAAAAGGAATCATTCACTTTCTAAAAAAAAGCCATAAGAACAACTGTGTCATTTATAAAGCAACACCACAGATTCAACAACTTGCCTAATATTATGGTTTCTACAATACCAAAACTACATTACTAGAAAACTGTTACCACTCAAATATGCATGAAACGGCCCATAAGTACCTAAAGGCATAAAAATAATAGAAACTTGGGTAGATGAATGATTAGTTCTTTACATGATAAACAGTAAGTCATATGTAAGCAGAAGCATGAGTCAAGCATCAGCTGTAGCATATATAACTGATTTATTGTTCCTGAGCAAAAGGACCATTCTCCCTCTTCCATTCGAGTACCCAAAAATCAAGGTGATGCTGCAGAAACTACCATGTGGTTCAAGGATGAAAATTATAGAGACCGTTATTAGCAGGAAGGAAATCAAAATGGCTAAACACACCAAAGTCAGGGTTCAAAACTACAACATTTTATAGTGGTCGCCGCCAACCAATTCAAGATTCATTAGCAGATCATAACCACCCAAGGCATTTATTGAAAGAAGAAATGAAGAGGGACAATGCACTCTCTCCTGTCCTGTTATTAGTCTTTATTTCAATAAATACTCTTTCATATCAGGTAAACAAAAATGAGAATACACATCTATGCAATCACATAAAATGTTACAAAGGACATAAATAGACCACAAAGACAAACAGTACCCGTAATGCGCATAAAATATTGCGAAACTATGGTGACATCCTGCACGAGAAAAAAGGTTGTGAAGATATAAATGAATACTTAGAAATTGATGGAGAATGACAAATGTAACAAGACGCAAATAACATTCGTTGGTGCAGAAGATAAAAGCAACGCCTCACTTTTTCTATGTTCAAAATGGAAGTAAAACATTTTCTGCCGTGACACACACACACACACACAGACACACCCCAGACACCCACAAACACACACACACACCACAGACACACAAACCGCACACACCCAACACACCCCACACACACACACAAACCCCACACCCACACACACACGCACACACCCACCAACACACACCCACACACACACATATGTACACACCCACTAACACACACCCCCACACACAAACCCCACACACCTCACACACGCACACACACACACACGCGCACACCCAAAAATCAAGGTGATGCTGAAGAAACCACCCTGTGACTCAAGGATAAAAATTATAGAGACCACTATTAGCAGGAAGGAAATCAAAATGGCTAAACTCACCAAAGTTAGGGTTCAAAACTACAATATTTCGTAGTGGTCGCTGGATACCAATTCAAGAGTTGGTTAGCAGATCATAACCACCCAAGGCATTTATTAGATTTTATCACTCCCACACTAATTTTCTCTCACTATATCCCCTCTAGTAAAATAAATCAATCGAAGAGCACTCTTGCTAACGAGATACATTGAAAGAAAAAAAGATGATGGACAATGCACTCTCTCCTGTCCTGTTATTGGTCTTTATTTCAATAAATACTCTTTCATATCAGGTAAACAAAAATAAGAATACACATCTATCCAAGCAAACAAAAAATGTTACAAAGGACATAAATAGACCACAAAGACAAACAACATCCATAATGAGTATAAAATATTGCGAAACTATGATGACATCCTGCACAACAAAAAGGGTTGTCAAGATAGAAATTAATACTTAGAAATTGAAGGAAAATGGCAAATGTAACAAGACATAGATGACATTTGTTGGCGCACAAAATAAAAACAAAACCTCACTTGTTCTATGTTCAAAATGGAAGTAAAACATTTTCTTCCGTGACACACACACACACACCCCACAAACCCACAAACACACACACACACACACACACAAACCCCGCACACCCACAAATACACACACACACACACCCCACACACACCCACACACACACACGCACACACCACCCCCCCCCCCCCCCCCCCCCCCACACACATACACACCCCACACACACACCTCACACGCGCACACACACCCACACACACACACCCCACACACCACAGATTCAACAATTATACACTTAATATCCTGGTTTCTACAATACCAAAAAATCACATTACTAGAAAACTGTTACCACTCAAAAATAAGAATACACATCTATCCAAACAAACAAAAATATTACAAAGGACAAAAATAGACCACAAAGACAAACAATACCCGTAATGAGTATAAAATATTGCGAAACTATGGTGACATCCTACACAAGAAAAAGGGTTGTGAAGATAGAAATGAATACTTAGAAATTGAAAGAGAATGGCAAATGTAACAAGACGCAGATGACATTCATTGGCGCACATGATAAAAACAAGACCTCACTTCTTCTATGTTCAAAATGGAAATAAAATATTTTCTACCGTGACACACACACACCCCACAAACCCACAAACACACACACACACACACCCACAAACACACACACACACACAAACCGCACACCCACACACACACACACGCACACACCCACCAAAACACACCCCCACACCCACACCCACACACACACACACACACACACACAAACCCACACCCACACACACACACAAACCCCACACACACACATGCACACACCCACACCCCCCCCACACACACCTCACACGCGCACACACCCACACACCCCACACACACACACTCCACACACCACAGATTCAACAATTATAGGCTTAATATCCTAGTTTCTACAATATCAAAAACCACATTAGTAGGAAACTGTTACCACTCAAATATAAGAATACACATCTATCCAAGCAAATAAAAATATTACAAAGGACATAAATAGACCACAAAGACAAACAATACCCGTAATGAGTATAAAATATTGCGAAACTATGGTGAAATCCTGCACAAGAAAAAGGGTTGTGAAAATAGAAATGAATACTTAGAAATTGAAGGAGAATGGCAAATGTAACAAGACGCAGATGACATTCGTTGGCGCATAAGATAAAAACAAGACCTCACTTCTTCTATGTTCAAAATGGAGGTAAAATATTTTCTACCGTGACACACAAACACACACACACACACACCCCACAAACCCACAAACACACACACACACACACGCACATACCCACCAAAACAAACCCCCACACCCCACACACGCCCCCCCCCCCCCCCCCCCCCCCCCCCCCCACACACACACACCCACACACCCACACACACACACTCCCCACACACCACAGATTCAACAATTATAGGCTTAATATCCTGATTTTTACAATATCAAAAACCATATTAGTAGGAAAATGTTACCACTCAAAAATAAGAATACACATCTATCCAAACAAACAAAAATGTTACAAAGGACATAAATAGACCACAAAGACAAACAATACCAGTAATGAGTTTAAAATATTGCGAAACTATGGTGACACCCTGCACAAGAAAAAGAGTTGTGAAGATAGAAATTAATACTTAAAAATTGAAGGAGAATGACAATTGTAACAAGACGCAAATGACATTCGTTGACGCACAAGATAAAAACAAGACCTCACTTCTTCTATGTTGAAAATAGAAGTAAAACATTTTCTACCGTGACACACATACACACACCCCACAAACCCACAAACACACACAACACACACAAACCCCCCACACACACAAACACACACACACACACACACAAACCCCACACCCACACCCACACACGCACACACCCACCAAAACACACCCCCACACCCCACACACACACATACACAAACCCCATACCCACACCCACCCACACACACACACACACACACACACACACCCACACCTCACACGCGCACACACACCCACACACACCCCACACACACACACAACACACACCACAGATTCAACAATTATAGGCTTAATATTCTAGTTTCTACAATACCAAAAAACCACATTACTAGAAAATTGTTACCACTCAAAAATAAGAATACACATCTATCCACTCAAACAAAAATATTACAAAGGACATAAATAGACCACAAAGACAAACAATTACCGTAATGAGTATAAAATATTGCGAAACTATGGTGACATCCTGCACAAGAAAAAGGGTTTTGAAGATAGAAATGAATACTTAGAAATTGTTAGAGAATGGCAAATGTAACAAGACGCAGATGACATTCGTTGGCGCACAAAATAAAAACAAGACCTCACTTCTTCTATGTTCAAAATGAAGATAAAATATTTTCTACCGTGACACACACACACACACACCCCACAAACACACACACACACACACACACAACAAACACACACACACACACACCCCACAAACACACACACACACACACACACAAACCCCACACCCACACACACACACGCACATACCCACCAAACAAAAAAACCACACCCCACACACACACACCTCACACGCGCACACACACCCACACACACACACTCCCCACACACCACAGATTCAATAATTATAGGCTTAATATCCTGATTTCTACAATATCAAAAACCACATTAGTAGGAAACTGTTACCACTCAAAACTAAGAATACACATCTATCCAAGCAAACAAAAATGTTACAAAGGACATAAATAGACCACAAAGACAAACAATACCAGTAATGAGTATAAAATATTGCGAAACTATGGTGACACCCTGCACAAGAAATAGAGTTGTGAAGATAGAAATTAATACTTAAAAATTGAAGGAAAATGGCAATTGTAACAAGACGCAGATGACATTCGTTGGCGCACAAGATAAAAACAAGACCTCACTTCTTCTATGTTGTAAATAGAAGTAAAACATTTTCTACCGTGACACACATACACACACCCCACAAACCCACAAACACACACACACACACACATAAAACCCCCACACACACAAACACCCACACACACACACACAAACCCCACACTTACACCCACACCCACACACGCACACACCCACCAAAACACACCCCCACACCCCACACACACACATACACAAACCCCACACCCACACCCACACACACACACACACACACACGCACACACCCACACCTCACACGCGCACACACACCCACACACACACACAACACACACCACAGATTCAACAATTATAGGCTTAATATTCTAGTTTCTACAATACCAAAAAACCACATTACTAGAAAATTGTTACCACTCAAAAATAAGAATATACATCTATCCACTCAAACAAAAATATTACAAAGGACATAAATAGACCACAAAGACAAACAATACCCGTAATGAGTATAAAATATTGCGAAACTATGGTGACATCATGCACAAGAAAAAGGGTTTTAAACATAGAAATGAATACTTAGAAATTGAAAGAGAATGACAAATGTAACAAGACGCAGATGACATTCGTTGGCGCACAAAATAAAAACAAGACCTCACTTCTTCTATGTTCAAAATGAAGATAAAATATTTTCTACCGTGACACACACACACACACACCCCACAAACACACACACA
>NC_026151.1:8692836-8693314 GCF_000512975.1 Sesamum indicum
CCCCCCCCCCCCCACACACACACACACCCACACACCCCACACACACACACTCCACACACCACAGATTCAACAATTATAGTCTTAATATCTTAGTTTCTACAATATCAAAAAACCACATTACTAGAAAACTGTTACCACTCAAAAATAAGAATACACATCTATCCAAGCAAATAAAAATATTACAAAGGACATAAATAGACAACAAAGACAAACAATACACGTAATGAGTATAAAATATTGCGAAACTATGGTGACATCCTGCACAAGAAAAAAGGATTGTGAAGATAGAAATGAATACTTAGAAATTGAAAGAGAATGGCAAATGTAACAAGACGCAGATGACATTCGTTGGCGCATAAGATAAAAACAAGACCTCACTTCTTCTATGTTCAAAATGGAGGTAAAATATTTTCTACCGTGATACACAAACACACACACACACACCCCACAGACCCACAAACACACACACACACACACA
>NC_026151.1:8693354-8694571 GCF_000512975.1 Sesamum indicum
AAACCCACACCACACACACACACAAACCCCACACCCACACACACACACACACACACACAAACCCCACACACACACACGCACACACCCACACCTCACGCGCACACACACCCTTACACCCCACACTCACACACTCCACACACCACAGATTCAACAATTATAGGCTTAATACCCTAGTTTCTATAGTACCGAAAAATCATATTACTAGGAAATTGTTACCACGCAAAAATAAGAATACACATCTATCCAATCAAACAAAAAGTTTACAAAGGACATAAATAGACCACAAAGACAAACAATACCCGTAATGAGTATAAAATATTGCGAAACTATGGTGAAATCCTGCACAAGAAAAAGGGTTGTGAATATAGAAATTAATACTTAGAAATTGAAGGAGAATGGCAAATGTAACAAGACGCAGATGACATTCGTTGGCGCATAAGATAAAAACAAGACCTCACTTCTTCTATGTTCAAAATGGAGGTAAAATATTTTCTACCGTGACACACAAACACACACACACACACACCCCACAAACCCACAAACACACACACACACACACAAACCCCACACCCACACACACACACGCACATACCCACCAGGACACACCCCCACACCCCACACACACACCTCACACGCGCACACACACCCACACACACACACACTCCCCACACACCACAGATTCAACAATTATAGGCTTAATATCCTGATTTCTACAATATCAAAAACCACATTAGTAGGAAACTGTTACCACTCAAAAATAAGAATACACATCTATCCAAGCAAACAAAAATGTTACAAAGGACATAAATAGACCATAAAAACAAACAATACCAGTAATGAGTATAAAATATTGCGAAACTATGGTAACACCCTGCATAAGAAAAAGGTTGTGAAGATAGAAATTAATACTTAAAAATTGAAGGAGAATGGCAATTGTAACAAGACGCGGATGACATTCGTTGGCGCACAAGATAAAAACAAGACCTCATTTCTTCTATGTTGTAAATAGAAGTAAAACATTTTCTACCGTGACACACATACACACACCCCACAAACCCACAAACACACACACACACACACACACACAAACCCCCCACACCACACACACACACACACACACACACACACACACACACACACACACACACACACACACACACACACACACACACACACACACACACACACACACACACACACACACACACACACACACA
>NC_026151.1:8695151-8695748 GCF_000512975.1 Sesamum indicum
CACACCCACACACACACACGCACACACCCACCAAAACACACCCCCACACCCCACACACACACACACAAAAACCCCACACCCACACCCACACACAAACCCCACACACACACATGCACACACCCACACCCGCCCCCCACACACACACACACCTCACATGCGCACACACACCCACACACCCCACACACACACACTCCACACACCACAGATTCAACAATTATAGTCTTAATATCCTAGTTTCTACAATATCAAAAAACCACATTACTAGGAAACTGTTACCACTCAAAAATAATAATACACATCTCTCCAAGCAAATAAAAATATTACCAAGGACATAAATAGACCATAAAGACAAACAATACACGTAATGAGTATAAAATATTGCGAAACTATGGTGACATCTTGCACAAGAAAAAAGGATTGTGAAGATAGAAATGAATACTTAGAAATTGAAGGAGAATGGCAAATGTAACAAGACGGATGACATTCGTTGGCGCACAAGATAAAAACAAGACCTCACTTCTTCTATGTTCAAAATGAAAGTAAAATATTTTCTACCGTGGCACACACACACACACACACACACACACACACACAAAC